>NC_083426.1:50503659-50803659 GCF_020745735.1 Hemiscyllium ocellatum
CAGTGAACAGGTCTGTATAAAGAGTTTTGTACTTAGGGCAGTGAAGAGTTTTGTATAAAAAGTTTTGTGTCTAGTATAATGAACAGTTTTATATCGAGCGTTGTGAACAGTGTCGTGTAAAGAATCTTTCATCTAGTTCAGTGAAAAGTTTTCTAAGAAAAGCTTTGTCTCAAGCATAGTGAACAGTTTTTTATGACGAGATTTTAACCAATGCAGTGAAACATTTTGTCCAAAGAGTTTTGTGTGAAGAGTTTTATAACAAGAGTTTTGTATTGAGTGCAGTGAAGGGTTTTGTAAATAGAGTTTTGCATCTATTGCTGTGAAGAATTTTGTACAAAGAGTTTAGTATCTCGTGCAGTGAAGGGTTTGTATAAATAGTTTTGTATCTAGTGCAGTGGAGTATTTTGTATCTCGTGCAGTGAAGATTTTTGTATCTCGTGCAGTGAAGAGTTTTGTACAACAGTTTTGTATCTAGTGCAGTGAAGGGCTTTATATATAAAGTTTTGTATCGAGTGCAGTGAAGAGTTTTGTATATAGAGTTTTGTGTATAGAGTTTTACATATAGAGTTTTACATATAGAGTTTTATATCTATTGCAGTGAAGAGTTTTGTATATAGAGTTTTGTATCTATTGCAGTGAAGAGTTTTGTTTATAGAGTTTTGTATCTAGTGCAGTGAAGAGTTTTGTATATAGAGTTTTGTATCTAGTGCAGCGAAGGGTTTTGTATATAGAGTTTTGTATCTAGTGCAGTGAAGAGTTTTGTATATAGAGTTTTGTATCTAGTGCAGCGAAGGGTTTTGTATATAGAGTTTTGTATCTAGTGCAGTGAAGGGTTTTGTATATAGAGATTTGTATCTAGTGCAGTGAAGGGTTTTGTAAATAGAGTTTTATATCGAGTGCAGTGAAGAGTTTTGTGTACAGAGATTTGTTAATAGTGCCGTGAAGAGTTTTGTATATAGAGTTTTGTATCCAGTGCAGTGAATAGTTTTGCATATAGAGTTTTGTATCTAGTGCTGTGAAGAGTTTTGTATATAGAGTTTTGTATCTAGCGCAGTGAAGGATTTTGTATATAGAGTTTTGTATCGAGGACAGTGAAGAGTTTTGTATATAGAGTTTTGTATCTAGTGCAGTGAAGAGTTTTGTACAGGGAGTTTTGTACAGAGCGTTTTGCATATAGAGTTTTGCATATAGAGTTTTGCATATAGAGTTTTACATATAGAGTTTTGTATCTAGTGCAGTGGAGTGTTTTGTATATGGAGTATTGTATCTAGTGCAGTGAAGGGTTTTGTATATAGAGTTTTGTATCTCGTGCAGTGAAGTGTTTTGTATACAGAGTTTTGTATCTAGTGCAGTGAAGAGTTTTGTACATAGAGTTTTGTATCTCGTGCAGTGAAGTGTTTTGTATACAGAGTTTTGTATCTAGTGCAGTGAAGGGTTTTGTACATAGAGTTTTGTATCTAGTGCAGTGAAGGGTTTTGTATGTCGAGTTTTGTATCTAGGGCAGCGAAGATTTTTGTATATAGAGTTTTGTATCGAGTGCAGTGAAGAGTTTTGTATATAGAGTTTAGTATCTAGTGCAGTGAAGGGTTTTATATATAGAGTTTTGTATCTAGTGCAGTAAAGAATTTTGTATATAGAGATTTGTATCTAGTGCAGTGAAGGGTTTTGTATATAGAGTTTAGTATCTAGTGCAGTGAAGGGTTTGTATAAATAGTTTTGTATCGAGTGCAGTGAAGAGTTTTGTATCTCGTGCATTGAAGAGTTTTGTATATAGAGTTTTGTATATAGAGTTTTGTATCTAGTGCAGTGAAGAGGTTTGTATATAGAGTTTTGTATCTAGTGCAGCGAAGAGTTTTGTATATAGAGTTTTGTATCTAGTGCAGTGAAGGGTTTTATATATAGAGTTTTGTATCTAGTGCATTGAAGAGTTTTGTATATAGAGATTTGTATCTAGTGCAGTGAAGGGTTTTGTATGTAGAGTTTTGTATCTAGGGCAGCGAAGATTTTTGTATATAGAGTTTTGTATCGAGTGCAGTGAAGAGTTTTGTATATAGAGTTTTGTATCTAGTGCAGTGAAGGGTTTTATATATAGAGTTTTGTATCTAGTGCAGTGAAGAATTTTGTATATAGAGATTTGTATCTAGTGCAGTGAAGGGTTTTGTATATAGAGTTTAGTATCTAGTGCAGTGAAGGGTTTGTATAAATAGTTTTGTATCTAGTGCAGTGAAGAGTTTTGTATCACGTGCAGTGAAGAGTTTTGTATATAGAGTTTTGTATATAGTGTTTTGTATCTAGTGCAGTGAAGAGGTTTGTATAGGATTTTGTATCTAGTGCTGTGAAGAGTTTTGTATATAGAGTTTTGTATATAGTGCAGTGAAGAGGTTTGTATAGAGTTTTGTATCTCGTGCAGTGAAGAGTTTTGTATATAGAGTTTTGTATATAGTGTTTTGTATCTAGTGCAGTGAAGAGGTTTGTATAGAGTTTTGTATCTAGTCCAGTGAATTGTGTTGTATATCAAGTTTTGTATCATGTGCAGTGAAGAGTTTTGTATATAAAGTTTTGTATCTAGTGCGGTGAAGGGTTTTGTATATCGGGGTTTGTACATAGAGTTTTGTATCTATGGTCTTGTTTGAAGAGTTGTGTATGTAGTAAAGTGAAGAGCTTTGTGTGAAGGATTTTTTATAAAGTGCAGTGAACAGGTCTGTATAAAGAGTTTTGTACTTAGGGCAGTGAAGAGTTTTGTATAAAAAGTTTTGTGTCTAGTATAATGAACAGTTTTATATCGAGCGTTGTGAACAGTGTCGTGTAAAGAATCTTTCATCTAGTTCAGTGAAAAGTTTTCTAAGAAGAGCTTTGTCTCAAGCATAGTGAAGCTTTTTATGACGAGATTTTAACCAATGCAGTGAAACATTTTGTCCAAAGAGTTTTGTGTGAAGAGTTTTATAACAAGAGTTTTGTATTGAGTGCAGTGAAGAGTTTGCAAAAAGAGTTTTGTATGTAGTATAGTGAAGAGATTTGTGTATAGAGTTTTGTATCTAGTGCAGTAAGAGTTTTGTACAAAGGGTTTTGTATGTAGTATAGTGAACAGTTTCGTATGAAGAGTTTTGTCTCTTGTGTAGTGTAGGGTTTTGTACAAGAGTTTTTTATATCGTGCAGTGAAAAGTTTTGTATAAAGAGTTTTGTATCATGTGTAGTGAAGAGTTTTGTGTTTAGAGTTTTGTATCTAGTGCAGTGAAGAGTTTTGTACAAAGGGTTTTGTATATATAGTATAGTTAAGAGGTTTGTATAAAGACATGTAGATAGTATAGTGAAGAGTTTTGTGTATGTAGTATAGTGAACAGTTTTGTCTCAAGAATCTTTTATCTAGTGCAGTGAAGAGTTTTGTTTCAAGAGTTTTGTCTCTAGCATAGTAAAGAGTTTTGTGTGTAGCATAGTAAAGAGTTTTGTATTATGATTTTTGTGTCTGGAAAAGCACAGCAGGTCAGGCAGTATCCAAGGAGCAGGAAAATCAACATTTTGGGTCAAAGCCCTTCGTGAGGAATGAGGCAGGGAGCCTCCGGGGTGGAGAGATAAATGGGAGGGGCGTGTGGCTGGTGAGAAGGTAGCCAAGAGTACAATGGGTGGATGGAGGGAGGATGAAAGTGATAGGTCAGAGAGGAGGGTGGAGCGGATAGATCGGAAGGAAGATTGGCAGGTTGAACAGGTCATGAGGATGGTGCTGAACTGGAAGGTTGGAACTGGGGTAAGGTGGGGGGAGGGAAATGAGGAAACTGGTGAAGTCTACATTGATTCCCTGGGGTGGAAGTGTTCCGAGGTGGAAGATGAGGCATTCTTCCTCCAGGCATCGTTTGCTAAGGGAGTGACAGTGGAGATAGCCCAGGACCTGCATGTCCTTGGCAAAATGGGAGGGGGAGTTGAAATTTTCGGCAATGGGATGGTGGGATTGATTGGGGCAAGTATCCTGGAGATGTTCCCTAAAATGGTCTGTGAGAAAGGGTCCAATGTCCACAGTGTAGAGGAGACCGCATCGGGAGCAACGGATACAATAAATGACGTTGGTGGGTGTGCAAGTTGAACTTTGATGGACGTGGAAGGCTCCTTTAGGGCTTTGGATGGAGGTGAGTGGGGAGGGGGGTGAGGGGGTCAGGTTTGGCCTTGGTTTCAATTCCTGCGGTGGCAGGGGAAAGTGCCAGGAGGGTGACTGCATCAGTGTGTGCTCCCACGAACAGGCTGAGCAGTTCATCAACTTCAACAACACATTCCACCCCGGCTTTAAATTCTCCTCGACCATCTCTGACACCTCCCTCCCCTCCCTGGACCTCTCTATCTCCATCAATGACGACCGACTTGACACTGACATTTTTGCAAACCAACTGACTCCCAAAGCTACCTGGATTACACCTCTTCCCACCCTACCTCCTGCAGAAATGCTATCCCGTATTCCCAATTCCTCCACCTCCACTGTATCTGCTCCCAGGAGGACCATTTCCACCACAGAACACACCAGATGGCCTCCTTCTTTAAAGACCTCAATTTCCCTTACCATGTGGTTGAAGATGCCCTCCAACGCATCTCATCCACGCCCCTCACCTCTGTCCTCAAAACCCACTAGTTTTGTGTCCAGTGCAATGAAGAGATTTGTATAAAGAGTTCTGCATTGAGTGTAGTGAAGAGTTTTGCCTTTACAGGGTTTGGGAAAATCCTTCCATTATCGCATGGGACACTTCCATCATTGTGAGTGAGATCTGTTCAGGGCTTTATTTGGATCCTTTGGGTTAATGCCAGCTTCCAGCTTGTTTCATTGCTGCCATGCTGCTAATCCATGCCACGGTGTCTCGTCCATGGTCACTCTGTTCTCTGCCAGCTCCTCCATCTTGTTCTTTCCTGCAGGGCAGCTGGAACTCCCCCCAGCAGGTGCTAAGATATTCTTACATTCTCTTTCCTTTGAGATTATAGTTTCCTGGAAAACTCTGCCAACATATTGTCGCACTCATCTTGGAAGTATTTCACGGTGAATCATAGAATCCCCCACAGAGTGGAAGCAGGCCATTCAGCTCATTGAGTCTGCACTGCCCTCCAAAGAGCATCCAGCCTGAATCTTGCCCCCAAATACTACTCCCATCACTCCTGATGCTGTGTCTGTCTGACACTTTATATTGATCCAATGTTCTCCTTCTGCAGCCTTCACTCCAACAGTCACAAGATTAGATTCGATTCCCTACAGTGTGGAAACAGGCCCTTCGGCCCAACAAGTCCACACCGACCCTCCGAAGAGTAACCCACCCAGTCCCATTTCCCTCTGACTAATGCACCTAACACTATGGGCAATATAGCATAGCCAATTCACCTGACCTGCACATCTTTGGACTGTGAGAGGAAACTGGAGCACCTGGAGGAAACCCAGGCAGACACGGGGAGAATGTGCCAACTCCTCACAGACAGTCGCCCGAGGCTGGAATTGAACCTGGGACCCTGGAGCCGTGCTAACCACTGAGTCACCGTGCCACCATGCCACCGCAAACCCTGCATCACTGAGCAACCTGCCGCCCCCAGCCTGAGGCAAGGTTTACAATGACTTGTCAGAATCCTCACTGCCATCTCTCCACTGCGTGTTGTGCTTTCTAACCCCCAGCACTTGTGTTCAAAATGATTCAGCTTCTTGCAGCCAGAATGCAGTTGTCGCAATGCTCAATGTGTCTTCTGTTTCACATAATGCCTTCTGCCGTATCTGAAGAAGGGCTTATGCCCGAAACGTCGAATCTCCCATTCCTTGGATGCTGCCTGAACTGCTGCACTTTTCCAGCAACACATTTTCAGTTCTGCCTTATCTGCCCTATCACAGAATAGTAGAATCCCTACAGTACAGAAGCAGGCCATTCAGTCCATCATGTGTACACCGACTTTCGAAAGAACATCCCACCCAGACCCAGCCCCCTGTCCTATCTCTGGATTTTGTATGGCTAATCCACCTCGCCTACACATAGCCGGATACCATGGGGCAATTTGGCATGGCCAATCTGCCGAACCTGCACATCTTTGGACTTTGCCTGTGATTATTCTGCCCTGTGTGCCTGGAGGACCTGCCAGTTTAATACAACAAAGAACAGACTTGCTGTAGCTACTGAATCATGACCTCAGCACCTCTGCACAGGTCAGTAAGGTCCCTGAGAGGAAGTTTATCCTCTCCCAGTAGATGTGCTTTCACTCCTTCATTCCCAATACAATCCTGTCTTTAATTACACCGATTCACGGGATTCTGTAAGGGGCGTTCATGATATTACACATGGGCTCTTTATCAGTTTGTTCCCTGTTCATACGTAACGTTTACTGGGGACTGAAAGTGTGCGTGTAAAATCTTTCAAATTCCTGCCGTGTACTTTTTCCGCTGCTCAGAGTGATTCAGGGCGGCTTATATTTTGTCACAGTCTCTTGCTGGCTGTGATGCAAATGTAGCGATTGGTAATTGTGCCAGTTTGCTCATCAATTCCATCATCGAGGCACTGTCCAGGGAAGAACCCCTGGTTCTGCCTCAGATCCCCAGGCTTCTAAACAGGAGCAGCTCAAGGAGAAAAAAATGCAGATGTGAAGCAGTGCTTTTGTTGACAGTTTTTTGTTACTTTTTCAGAGACAGTTCACAGCTCTGTAGCTGTGCATTTCGTTTCAACTCTGGACACTGCAGTTCTGACAGCCTGGTTCGATTATGAAGCACAGCTCTGCGTGTCAACACAAGGACGTTATCAAAGCGAAGATATCTGTGTAGAGGTATGCTATGACTACAGCAGACTAAGAGAAACATGTGCACATGATTCCTTTCAATCCCAACACCCCATTATCCCGGGAGCTGTAACCACGCTGTCACGTATTTTTGTTCAAGGAATTCTAGGCATTTTCATTTATACTTGCTGCTGATTCAGGAAAGCCTCCAACATCATCAAAGACCTGTCCCATCCCAATTATACTCTATCCCACCTTCTTCCATCAGGCAGAAGATGTACAAATGAACAGATTCAAGAGCAGCTTCTTCCCCAGGTGTAGGACAGAGATCCCACCTAAAATGTGACAGGACATACCTCTCTAAATGATTGTTGCCATGGTCATCATTTGTAAGACTCCTTTAGAACATTGGGGGTCTCTGGATTCTGATGCAGTGACCAAGTTACTGAGTTCTGAAGGAGGGTCAGACCAGACTGACAGCATTAACTGCTGTGACCTCCAACCCCCCCCTTCCAGCTTGTATCTCTGCCCCTCCAACACCTATCCCAGACCAAACACCAATGTTTAACATTCCCAGGAGTCATACTGGACTCAGAACGTTGACTCTGCTTCTCTCTCCACCATTGCTTCTAGACCTGCTGAGTTTCTCCAGCAATTTCAGTGTTTTATTGAACTGTGGGAAATGGGTTTGAATGGCAGACAATGAAATTTAAATTCTCTAAACGTCTGGATTAAAAACTGAGTGCAATGACAACCATCAAACCACTGCCGATTCTTGTATAAACCCATCTGGTTCATTAATATCCCTTCGAGAAGGAAACTGCCATCCTTCCCTGGTCTGGCCTACACGTGACTCCAGACCCACAGCAATGTGATTGACTCTTAACTGCCCTCTGGGCAATTAGGGATGGGCCTAGCCAGAGATTTGATCTAATTGGACTTATTACTATCACATGCAGCAAGGTTCAGTGAAAAGTGTTGTCTTTCATGGTTTACAGGCAAGACTGTACCATACAAATTATCAGGGATAACAGGACAGAGTGTAGGATACAGGGTTCCAGCTGTTGGGAAGGTGCAGAGGGAGAGGATGAGGAGGAGGGGACTTACTGAATGATGAAGACTCTAAAGTTTATGATCAGTATAGCATTGGGCCTGTTAGAACAGAGAAGGTAACATGAAGATTTAATAGAGTTGGTCTTAATATGAAGGTCACAAATGGAGCAGATAGAGAGAAATCATTTCCAATGACTAATGGATCATTAAACAAAGAACTTGAGATAATTGACTGAAAGATCAATTGTTTCGTGGGCAAATGTCGATCTGAAAATGCACCAAAATGAAAAACAATTGATTTGAATAAATGTTCAAAGGGGAACAATTTCAATACTGTTGGGAAAGGGCAAAGTAATGGAAGTGATTGAGTAACTCTCTCTCAATGTACCTCACAGTCCCCTGAGCTGTGAGATTTGGTAAGAAATCCATGCAACAAAGGGAAGCTGCTGTATTGCAGCACTACCAGCTGGGGGCAGTATTGTACCAGTGAACCATACAGTCTCACTGACAGGTAGGACACAGGAAGCAGCTCAGGTCTCGGACAGCACACCTTATCGGTCAGAGATTTGCACAATGGATATAATGTACAACAGACCTGTACAGGAGGATCTCCAAGATAGATTGATTCCATTGACAGTACTTTGAAGAACAGAGGGGGTGGGGAGTTCTTTGTAATATGAAAAGTTTTGCATTTCTATAGTGCCTTTTATGACCTCAAGACATCATAAAGCATTTCACTGACAGGAAGACAACTTAAAATCTGGTCACTACGGTAACGCATGGAAAATGGTGACAATTTGCACAAACCAGCATCCACCTGACGCCTAGGATCATTTGCAACTGGGTATGGTCAGATCTCTGAACTGGTCACAGATTTCTTTTCTCTTGTCCAGGAGCAGAGGGTGACAGAGCGGAGGTGATGTGGAGACCAGGAGGTACCAGGAAGGTAAGAACTTTGTATAAATTTGGTCAGTGGCTAAACCCGAGATACTACACATGTGGTACCTCCCTCCCCCAACCCCCACCCCCACCCCCCAACCAGAAAAAAAAGACTTTGTAAGGTAAAGTTTTTGGTTTTTTTCTCTTTCTTTCATATATTTAAGTTCATTGTTTGGTTTTAGTGAGTTGATATAAAGCTAAGGCTTACAATGGCAGGGGACCCCGTGTTTGTTGTGGGAGGACAGGGACATGGCCAACGTTCCTGACACTTACACTTGCAAGAAGTGTGTCCAGCTGCAGCTCTTGTTTGACCGCATGATGGCTCTGGAGCTGTGGGTGGACTCACTGTGGGGCATCCACGATGCTGAGGAGGTCGTGGATAGCATGTTTAGTGAACTGGTCACACCGCAGGTTAGAATTGCTGAGGGAGACAGTGAATGGGTGACCAATAGACAGAAAAAGAACAGGAAGGCAGTGCAGGTGTCCCCTGCAGTCAGCTCCCCCCAAAACAGGTATACTATTTGGATACTGTTGGGGGAGATAGCTCACCAGGGGAGGGCAGCATTTGCCAAGGGCGTGGTACTGTGGCGGACACTGCTGTTCAGAAGGGCGGGAAACAGACTCGTAGGGCCATAGTCATAAGGGATTCTATTGCAAGAGGAGTAGATAGACAGTTGTGTGGCCGAAAATGAGACTCCCAGATGGTATGTTGCCTCCCAGGTGCTCGGGTCAGGGATGTCACCGATCGGCTGCAGAGCATTCTAAAAGGGGAGGGTGAACAGCCAGTTTTCTTGGTGCATATAGGCACCAACGATATAAGTAGAAAGCGAGATGAGGTCCTGAAAGAAGAATTCAGGGAGCGAGGAGAGAAGTCAAAAGGGAGGACCTCAAAGGTAGTGATCTCGGGATAAGTAGAGAAGATGTGTTGCTTAGGCTAGAGGTTATTAAGGTGGACAAATGGGATCTATCCCAGGTTGCTGAGGAAGGCGAAATAGGAAATAGCTGGAGCCCTGACTGCTAGCTTTATAGCATCTAAAATACAGGTGAGGTGCTGGAGGACTGGAGGGTTGCTCATATTGTCTCCCTGTACAAGGAGGGTACCAGGGAATTCCAGGTAACTACAGACCAGTGAGCCTGACGTCAGTGATGGGAATGTTGCTGGGAGAGGTACTGAGGGATAAAATCTATTTATATTTGGAAAAGAATGGGCTTATCATGGTTTTGTGTGGGGGAGATCATACCTTCCCAACTTAATAGCGTTCTTTGAGGAAGTGACCAAGTTGATAGATGAAGCTGTAGATGTCATATACATGGACTTTAGGAAGGCGTTTGATAAGGTTCCCAATGGTAAACTAATGGAGAAATTGAAGTCACATGGTGTGCAGGGTGTTCTAGCAGGTGGATAAAGAACTGGTTCAGCAACAGGCGACAGAGAGTAGTGGTTGAAGGGAGTTTCTCAAAATGGAGAAAGGTGACCAGTGATGTTCCACAGGGGTCAGTGCTGGGGCCACTGTTGTTTGTGATATACATACATGATCTGTTGCTATGATCAGCAAGTTGTGCAGATGACAGGAAGATTGGTGGAGAAGCAGAAAGCATAGGGGACTGTCAAAGAATACAGGAGAATCTCGATAGGCTGGAGAGTTGGGCAGAGAAGTGGCAGATGGAGATCAATCCGGGCAAATGTGAGGTGATGCATTTTGGGAAGTCTAATTCCATAGCGAATTATACAGTAAATGGAAGAGCCTTGGGAAAAGTTGATGAGCAGAGAGATCTGGGAGTGCAGATCCATTGTACCCTGAAGGTGGCTGCACAGGTGGATAGAGTGGTCAAGGCGGCATATGGTATGCTTGCCTTCATTGGACGGGGTGTTGAGTATAAAAGGTGGCTGGTCATGTTAAAATTATACAAGACATTTAGAATTCTGTGTACAGTTCTGGTTGCCACACTATCAAAAGGATGTGGATGCTTGGGTGCAGAGAACCTTTATGAGGATGTTGCCTGGTATGGAAGGTGTTAGCTATGAAGAGAGGTTGAGTAGGTTAGGATTGTTTTCATTAGGAAAAAGGAGATTGAGGGGGGACCTGATTGAGATCTACAAAATCATGAAGGGTATAGACCGGGTAGATAGAGATAAGCTTTTTCCCAGGGTGTAGGATTCAATAACAAGAAGTCATGTTTTTAAGGTGAGAGGTGAAAGGTTTAAGGGGGCACACGCGGCAATTACTTCACACAGAGGGTGGTAGGTGCCTGGAACACATTGCCAGCAGAGGTAGTAGAGCCAGGCATGGTAGATTCATTTAAGATGCATCTGGACAGATCCATGAGTAGTTGGGGAGCAGAGGGATACAGATGCTTAGGAATTGGGCGACAGGTTTAGACAGTGGATTTGGATTGGCTCAGGCTTCGAGGGCAGAAGGGCCTCTTCCTGGGCTGTGACATTTCTTTGTTCTTTGTTCTCTTTAATTCTGAGCACATCACACAGAAAAGAAGTGGCCAGGAGCAGCTCAGTTGCTCAAAAGACATCATAACCTCCCCCTCAAACAAGTCTCCCAGACTAGAAACTCCTCTCACTGCCCATAGTTTGAACCCTGAGTCCATCATCCGTGGTCAGAACCCTGACATGCCAACTATAAGCGTAAGTGGTGAAGTCTTGGGTAAACAACCCTCACTCTGACACATAGTGACTATCACTTGATGAAGGAGCGTTGCTCCAAAAGCTAGTGTGCTTCCAGTTAAACCTGTTGGACTATAACCTGGTGTTGTCTGATTTTTAACAATTTAGTAAGTTTAATGAGGGGCCGCCCATGATGCCAGACAAAGGAACCAAACTATCCCATACGTTTCCACAGCGTTGACCTGGGAAACATTATAGGGAGCATACGCGTGGGATAAAGCAAACGAGGAAGAACATTCATCTTAATGAGAGATATTCGGCCCGGCCATGAAATTGGAAGAGGCTCCCATCTCTGGAGATCTCGCCTAATATTGTGGAGCAAGTCAGCAAAGTTAGTCTGAAATAACAGATCAAACTTGGGGATAATAAAAATGCCGAGGTATCAGAACCCTACCTGTGAGCACTTAAACTTCTGGCACGACATTGAGGTTCCCCAAAGGCATAGCCTCTGATTTGCAAAATTAATCTTATTTCCTGAAATAGCCCCAAATGAATTGATACATTGTATCAAACGGGGTACGGAGGTGATCGGGTTTGATAAAACCAGAAGGACATCATCCACATACAGTGTCATCTTGTGTCCCCTCGATCCCAACTCGAGGCTGCTGTGAGAGGCTGCTGCTGCTGCTGCTGCTGTGTCTGGTGTGGGAGGTGCTGCAGGGGGATGTCCTCCACCCTGCTGTTTGCTCGCTCCTTTTCCCTTTGGCATCTTTCCCACTCCCAAATATTAACAAATATGTGTTCTGTAAGGTTTTAAACTAATAATTCCTCCACATAAGTTGGCCGGGGATGTCAGAAAACACCAGTATGCCTTGGCTGTTAGGCAGAATCACCGCCATCTTGCTGAGTCCAAGCTGCCTTCTTGAACCACTGCAATCCCTGAGCTACAGTCGACCCACAATGACCATAGGGAGGAGTTTCCAGTGTATAGCACCAATCAAGTGGGCTGCTTTGTATTGGATGGTGTGGAGCTTTGTGAGTGTTGTTGGAGGAGCACCCATCCAAGGCAGGCGGGGAGGATTCCATCACACTCCTGACTTGTCCCTTGTAGACGGTGGGCAGGCTTTGAGGAGTCAGGAAGTGAGTTACTCCCATCAGGATTCCTAATGTCTGACCTGCTCTTGGAGCCACTGTGTTTATATAGTGAGTTCAGTTGAGTTTCTGACCAATCTTAATCCCCAGAATGTTGGTCGTGGGGGATTGGGTGAGGATAACATTATTGAATGCCAAGGGGTGGTAATTAGATTGTCTCTTATTGGAGATGTTCATAACCTGGCATTTACGTGATGCTAATGTTAGCCTAGGCCTGGATATTGTCCAGATCTTGTTGCATTTGAACATGGGCTGCTTCAGTATGTGAATGATGCAAAACATTGTTCAATCATCTGTGAACATTCACATTTCTGACCTTATGATGAGAGTCCTTGGACTAACCACACAAACACACATCGACTGTGGCAAGGCCTACACGATATGGCAAGCTACAAAGTGAAGTTGAGTAGAATCACTGAAAACAGCACATCCCTCCCCAATGAGCTTATCATAGAATCCCGACAACACCAATACAGGCCATATGGCCCAACAAGTCCACACTGACCCTCTGAAGCATAACCCACCCAGACCCTAGGATCCTCTGGGAAGCTAGGGAGGAGATAGCGGAGCCATTGGCCTTGATTTTTATGTCGTCGTTGTCTACGGGAATAGTGCCAGAAGACTGGAGGATAGCGAATGTGGTCCCCTTGTTCAAGAAGGGGAGTAGGGATAGCCCTAGTAACTATAGGCCAGTGAGTCTCACTTCTGTTGTGGGCAAAGTCTTAGAGAGAATTGTAAGGGATAGGATTTATGAACATCTGGTTAGGAGTAATGTGATCAGGGATAATCAACATGGTTTTGTGAAGGGCAGGTCGTGCCTCACAAACCTTATTGAGTTCTTTGAGAAGGTGACCAAGGAAGTGGACGAGGGTAAAGCAGTAGATGTGGTGTACATGGATTTTAGCAAGGCGTTCGATAAGGTACCCCATGGTAGGCTAATGCAAAAACTACGGAGGTATGGCATTGAGGGTGCATTAGAGGTTTGGATTAGGAATTGGCTGGCTGGAAGGAGACAGAGGGTAGTAGTTGATGGTATAGGTTCATCTTGGAGTGCAGTTACTAGCGGTGTTCCACAAGGATCTGTTTTGGGACCATTGCTGTTTGTCATTTTTATAAATGACCTAGAGGAGGGGCTTGAAAGCTGGGTGAGCAAGTTTGCGGATGACACGAACGTCTGTGGAGTTGTTGACGGTGAGGAAGGATGTGGCAGGTTACAGCGGGATATAGATAAGTTGCAGAGCTGGGCAGAAAGGTGGCAAATGGAGTTCAATGTAGGTAAGTGTGAAGTCATTCACTTTGGTAGGAGTAACAAGAAGATGGATTACTGGGCTAATGGTAGGCTACTTGGTAGTGTGGATGAGCAGAGGGATCTTGGTGTCCATGTACACAGATCTCTGAAAGTTGCCACCCAGGTAAATAGTGCTGTGAAGAAGGCATATGGCGTACTGGGCTTTATTGGTAGAGGAATTGAGTTCCGGAGTCCTGAGGTCATGTTGCAGTTGTATAAGACTCTGGTGCGGCCTCATCTGGAGTATTGTGTGCAGTTTTGGTTGCCATACTATAGGAAGGATGTGGAGGCATTGGAACAAGTGCAGAGGAGGTTTACCAGGATGTTGCCTGGTATGGTAGGAAGATCGTATGAGGAAAGGCTGTGGCACTTGGGGCTGTTCTCATTGGAGAAAAGAAGATTTAGGGGAGATTTGATAGAGGTGTACAAGATGATTAGGGGTTCAGATAGGGTTGACAGTGAAAACCTTTTTCCGCTAATGGAGTCAGCTGTTACTAGGGGACACAGCTTTAAATTAAGGGGAGGTTGGTATAGGACAGATGTTAGGGGTAGATTCTTTACTCAGCGGGTTGTGAGTTCATGGAATGCCCTGCCAGTAGCAGTGGTGGACTCTCCCTCTTTATGGTCATTTAAGCGGGCGTTGGATAAGCATATGGAGGTTATTGGGCTAGTGTAGCTTAGGTAGGCGCAACATCGAGGGCCGAAGGGCAGGTACCTCGCTGTATTTTCTATGTTCTATGACCCACCTCCCTACCCTATTACTCAGCATTTATCTCTGACTAATGCACCTAACCTACACACCCCTGGACACTGTGGACAGTTTAGCATGGCCTGACCTGTACATCATTGGACTGTGGGAGAAAACCAGAGCACCGGGAGGAAACCCACACAGACAACGCACAAACTCCACACAGGCAGTCGCCCGAGGCTGGAATTGAACCCAGGTCCCTGGCGTTGTGAGTTGGCAGTGCTAACCACTGAGCCACCGGGCCGACCTAATGTATGGTATATTCATTTTGAACCAAAGGTCAGTGAAATGCTGTCACTTTCCCCACAGATGTCAGATCGTCCTTCCTGTTTGTGAACCCACGGACAGTGACTGACCCCGATGGAGCTCCCAGCCGTGCGCTCAAATCCTGTGTGGACCAGTTTCCGGGAATATTCATTGTCATCTTCCACCTCTCCTTATTCCAGCGTGAGGTTCCCACCTGCTTCAAGGAGACCACTATCATCTTGGTGCCACAGAAACATCCGACAGCATGCCTTACTGACTCCCGCCGAGTGGCTCGGACACCCATCGTCATGAAATCCTTTGAAAGGTTAGCAACTGCAGCCTCCCAGATTGCCTTGATCCACGACAACTCGCCCATCACCACAACAGGTTCACAGCAGACGCCACCTCTCTAGCCCTCAGCTAGACAAAGGCATTCGGCTTGATCTTCCTCCTGTTCCGACTCACAGCTACTCCTGCCAGCTGATGTCCTGGCAAGCTGTGGCACGTTCATCTTCCTTGCACCATCCTTACCCACCCACGATCGCTCACTAACAACCTCTCCGTGGCATGGATTTTCTAGTAATTGTAATGACTGGCTGGAGGACAGTGTTTTCTAAATATGATGTATCATTGTTCGCTATGTAACACAAAACAATATTTATGATGCTAAGAACTTGATTTATTTTGAATACAATCATTGTAATGTTATCTTAATAACAAGGATTTCTGTTTTCTAAAGGGGAGGGATAAATGACCTTTACCTTGGAGAAGTAAAGCAAAGATTTATGATTTCTTAAAATGTCTGTAGCATCTGTAATTGTTTTAAGATTAGAGTCATAGAGATGTACAGCATGGAAGCAGACCCTTCGGTCCAACCTGTCCATGCCGACCAGGTATCCCAACCCAATCTAATCCCACCTGCCAGCACCTGGCCCATATCCCTCCAAACCCTTCCTATTCATATACCCATCCAGATGCCTCTTAAATGTTGCAATTGTACCAGCCTCCACCACATCGTCTGGCAGCTCGTTACATGCACGTACCACCCTCTGCATGAAAAAGTTGCCCCTTAGGTCTCTTTTATATCTTTCCCCTCTCACCTTAAACCTATGCCCTCTAGTTCTGGACTCCCCCATCCCAGGGAAAAGTCTTTGTCAATTTATCCTGTCCATGCCCCTCATGATTTTGTAAACCTCTATAAGGTCACCTCTCAGCCTCCGAACCTCCAGGGAAAACAGTCCCAGCCTGTTCAGCCTCTCCCTACAGCTCAAATTCTCCAACCCTGGCAACATCCTTGTAAATCTTTTCTGAAGATCTTTCAAGTTTCACAATATCTTTCCGATAGGTAGGAGACCAGAATTGCATGCAATATTCCAACAGTGGCCTAACCAATGTCCTGTACAGCCGCAACATGAACTCCCAACTCCTGTACTCAATACTCTGACCAATAAAGGAAAGCATACCATACACCTTCTTCACTATCCTATCTACCTGTGAATCCACTTTCAAAGAGCTATGAACCTGCACTCCAAGGTCTCTTTGTTCAGCAACACTCCCTAGGACTGTACCATTAAGTGTATAAGTCCTGCTAAGATTTCTTTTCCCAAAATGCAGCACCTCACATTTATTTAAATTAAACTCCATCTTCCACTTCTCAGCCCATTGGCTCATCTCGTCAAGATCCCATTGTAATCTGAGGTAACCCTCTTCGCTGTCCACTACACCTCCAATTTTGGTGTCATCTGCAAACTTACTAACTGTACCTCTTATGCTCACATCCTAAGCATTTGTATAAATGATGAAAAGTAGAGGACCCAGCACTGATCCTTGTGACACTGCACTGGTCACAGGCCTCCAGTCTGAAAAACAACCCTCCACCACCACCCTCTGTCTTCTACCTTTGAGCCAGTTCTGTATCCAAATGGCTTGTTCTCCCCGTATTCCATGAGATCCAACCTTGCTAGCCAGTCTCCCATGGGGAACCTTGTCAAACGCCTTACTGACGTCCATATAGATCATGTCCACCATTCTTCCCTCATCAATAATCTTTGTTACTTCTTCAAAAAAACTCAATCAAGTATGTGAGACATGATTTCCCATGCACAAAGCCATGTTGACTATCCTGAATCAGTCCTTGCCTTTCCAAATACATGTACATCCTGTCCCTCAGGATTCCCTCCAACAACTTGTCCACCACCAAGGTCAGGCTCACCGGTCTATAGTTCCCTGGCTTGTCTTTACTGCCCTTCTTAAACAGTGGCACCACGTTTGCCAACCTCCAGTCTTCCGGCACCTCACCTGTGACTATCGATGATACAAATATCTCAGTAAGAGGCCCAGCAATCACTTCACTAGCTTGCCACAGAGTTCCCTGGTACACCTGATCAGGTCCTGGGGATTTATCCACTTTTATGTGTTTCAATACACCAGCACTTCCTCCTCAGTAATGTGGACATTTTGCAAGATGTCACCATCTATTTCCCTACAGTCTATATCTTCCATATCCTTTTCCACAGTAAATACTGATGCAAAATACTCATTTAGTATCTCCCCCATTTTCTGCAGCTCCACACAAAGGCAGCCTTGCTGATCTTTGAGGGGCCCTGTTCTCTCCCGAGTTACCCTTTTGTCCTTAATGTATTTGTAAAAACCCTTTGGATTCTCCTTAATTCTATTCGCCAACGCTATCTCATGTCCCCTTTTTGCCCTCCTAATTTCCCTCTTAAGTATACTCCTACTTCCTTTATACTCTTCTAAGGATTCACTCGATCTATCCTGTCTCTACCTGACATACACTTTCTTCTTTTTCTTAACCAAACTCTCAAATTTCTTTCATCATCCAGTATTCCCTATACCTACCAGCCTTCCCTTTCACCCTGACAGGAATATACTTTCTCTGGATTCTCATTATCTCATTTCTGAAGGCTTCCCATTTTCCAGCCGTCCCTTTACCTGTGAACATCTGCCTCCAATCAGCTTTTGAAAATTCTTGCCCATTTACCATCAAATTTGTTCTTTCTTCAATTTAGAACTTCAACTTTTAGATCTGGTCTATCCTTTTCCATCGCTATTTTAAATCTAATAGAATTATGGTCGCTGGTCCCAAAGTGCTCCCCCACTGACACCTCAGTCACCTGCCCTGCCTTATTTCCCAAGAGTAGGTCAGGTTTTGCACCTTCTCTAGTAGGTACATCCACATACTGAATCAGAAAATTTTCTTGCACATACTTAACAAATTCCTCTGCATCTAAACCCTTAACACTATGGCAGTCCCAGTCTATGTTTGGAAAGTTAAAATCCCCTACCATAACTACGCCATTATTCTTACAGTTAGCTGTGATCTTCTTACAAATTTGTTTTTCAATTTCTCTCTGACTATTAGAGGGTCTATAATACAATCCCAATAAGGTGATCATCCCTTTCTTATTCCTCAGTTCCACCCAAATAACTTCCCTGAATGTATTTCCGGGAATATCCTCCCTCAGCACAGTTGTAATGCTATCCTTTATCAAAAATACCACTCCCCCTCCTCTCTTGCCTCCTTTTCTATCCTTCCTGTAGCATTTGTATCCTTGGATATTAATCTGCCAGTCCTGTCCATCTCTAAGCCATGTTTCTGTAATTGCTATGATATCCCAATCCCATGTTCCTAACCATGCCCTGAGTTCATCTGCCTTCCCTGTTTGGCCTCTTGCATTTCAGTAAATGCAGTTTAATTTATCAGTCCTATCTTGTTCTCTGCTTTGTCCCTGCCTGCCCTGGCTGTTTGACTCGTCCTTGTTCTCAACTGTACCAGTCTTAGATTGATCTCTTTCCTCACTATCTCCCTGTGTCCCCTTCCCCCCCCCCCCCCACCTCCTCCTCACGAGCAGCTCTAGCAAATCTTCCTGCCAGTATAACTTGAATCAATCATAAAGGGATTATTGTACACACATTGGATAAGAAGAACACTGCTCCTAGTGACCTGGTGGTCCTTAACCTGGAAGCAGTACCACTAGGAAGTTAAATCAAAAGCCATTTGGCCAGACAGAGAAGTACACCTGCTGGCAAAGTATAAGCAGGGAAGGTATGCTTACATGGAGCAATGTGTGCACAATCCAATTAAACAGGATAGAAAGTTAACATTCGGGCGATAACCAGCTCCAGGACCCTGGTTATCAGTGAACATGATGAAGGCCCACATTGATTGGGTGGAAGGTGAGGTCCTATAGTGTACACCAGAGAATGGAAGTGTATGTGGCACAACTGGCCTGTGGGAAGTGAGGCAGGAGCACGTGCAAAAGAGATTTGAGTTATAGCGACTATTTGAAATGAAATGTGTCTCTATTTGCAATAAAATTTTGCTGTTAATTCAAGTTTAATTTATGTATTGTTACTTAATTTCAAAATACAAGTTACAACAGTGATGTCTTGTTTGTCAATTTCTTCATTTGGCAAGTCATTCAGTGAATATGTTATAGTTCCCCACAGACACCTCGCTCCTGAGATAGTCTGCATGGCCTATAGACTGGGTGGTGGGAGAGTGATTACTGCTGGCCCTTGGTGTATATGAAATATGACACTGAAGAATCCAGTGCAGCTTATGAAATTCCCTAGATTGTGGATGCAGTCAGGATACAAAAACTTCCAAATTGGATCCAAAGCCACCGTGGACTTGGATTGAGCTTGTGCACAATGAAACAGGCTGGGCACATGCCTAAGGCAGCCACTCTTTGGGAGCTGGGAAATGGAATGACAGTTGGATTGCAAGGCAATAGTCCTTATTTTTCTTACAGAAGAAACAGCGTTCCAGGCAGCACAGGTTAATATGCTGGAGGGGGTTCCCAATCATTGTTGCAAAAAGAAAGATGCAAGATACAGGCTGGGGAGGGAGGAGTACACACACGAGGCCAGTAGTCACTAGACATGACCATCCTGGGTAAAGTGAAACAAGGATACCATTTGTGTTCAGGGCTAAATCAAGTCTGACCAAGTGAACACTGCTCCCTCCTGAGATTGGGCCCAGTGACTGGGAGCTGCCAGTCAAGCCCAGCAATGACAATCACTGGAAGCTAGATCACAAAATGTCCAAGCAATCACAAGGCAATGCTGGCCAAATAGCAGGGGGCAGGTTTTAACAGGAGTGAAGATTTAACTAACGTGAATACACAAACAAACAATGTGGTGGACTCTCAGTGTTAGTAACTTTAATACACATAACATCCAAATAAACAACGTGGAGAATAAAAGGATCAATTTGTTAAACCATGATTGAAAACGTTAACATTCCTTGCCCAGTCGCCGTGGTAATGAGACTAAACCAAAGACAAAGGATTGAGGGTCAGCCAATAACAGCAAACCAATCCTAGTTCCAACTGACTGCAAGGCTAAAGGTCTATCTGTGCTGAACCAATCATTGGAACCAAAGTTGGCCCAGTGCCTTTTACATATTAATTATATTACAATATATTAATAATTACAATCAATATTGAAGTTTCTTGTTAAAGGCTTTATTCACTGAAGAATGGGAATTGTAATCTCATGGCCATAATTAATCCCACAGCACCATCAAAATGGTCAGACAGGGTCTTGTAAAAGAGTTCCACACTGGAGTCCACCAAACCACAAATCCTAATTAGATCATCAAGGAGGGACTGTCCCCAGGGAGCACAGTGCTAAAAGGCACTGCCACGGGGGAAGCAAATGACACTCGGGAGAGGGCTCAGGGGGAGGGTAGGAGCTGAGGGGGACGGTGAGGGGATGTGGGGGGATTGGGGGGAGTTGATAAGCTGCAGGATTGCTGAGCGTCAGATTCCAGCTTCAATCAAAGGGGTGGAAATGGAGAGTGAGTAAATACCACCATCGCCAGGCGACAGGGGAAACCAGCACAGACCCAGCAGCAGCCCAGCTGCCTCCTCACATCCAGGTAAAAGCAAATACATACACTTGCTCAGCATCCAGCAGTGAGATTCAGAGACCAAACTGCAACAGGATTCGAGAAATAAAAACTGAACTTCCAATGGAACCTGGAGTCAAAAATCACAAGAATTCTCAGGATAAGCATCAACTGAGCATGCACCTGCTGTTCCCAAATCTCAGCTGCACCCATACTCCAAACCATACTGAGTTGGAGGTTCCAGCCTCCTGTTTAAAACAGGAATTTCAAAATAGTCATCTACCTAAAGCAAATACAATGTTTGCACCAGGTTTTTTCTAATGTCTGTTTGAGAGGTTTCTCTTCTGTTTTTCTGAAACCAAAACGAGAAGCTGGATTTTTAAACTTCCCTTTCTTATTAAAAAATTATCTAGCATGACCTCATAAATGTGATCAGGGGGTCAGGATTGGAGAGTGAGTGTGTGTGTGTTTGTGTATTTATTTGAAAGTATGTCTGTGTGTGTATGCATGTGAGAGAGAATGCATATCTGTGAGTGTGTGCTCGAGTGAGGGAGAGTGTGTCTGTGTGAAAGAGTGCATGTGTGTGAGAGAGTGTGACAGAGTGCGTGTGACAGTGTGTATGAGAGAGAGTATGTGAGAGTGTATATGAGAGAGAGAGGGAGTGAGAAACTGTGAGACAGAAAGTCTGTGAGAGAGAGTATGTGTGAGACAGAAACTGAGAGAGAAAGAGTGTGTGAGAGAGACTGAGAGACAGTCTGTGTGACAGAGAATGTGTGTGTGGGTGAGGGAGACTGAGTGAGAAAGAGTGTGCGAGAGAGAAAGAGTGTGTGAGAGAGAAAGAGTGTGTGAGAGAGAAAGTGTTAGAGAGTGAGGGTGACAGAAAGAGTGAGTGAGAGAGAGAGTGAGAGTCTATGTGACAGAGTTTGCATGTGCGTGTGAGAGAGTGTATGTGTGTGAGGGAGAAAGTGTGTGACAGAGTATGCGTGAGAGAGAGAGAGAGTGTGTGGGAGAGAGAGTGTGTGTGAGAGTGTGCCTCAGAGAAAGAGTATATGTAAGATGGAGAGTCTGTATGACAGAGACTATGTGTCAGAGTGAGACTATGTGAGTGTGAGGAAGAGTGTGTGTGAAAGAGTCTGTGTGTGAGAGACAGGAAGTGTGAGATAGAAAGTGAGAGAGAGAAATTGTGTGTGAGAGAGAGAAAGTGTGTAAGAGACAAAGTGTGTGTGTGTGTGAGAGTGAGAGAGAGTGTGAGTGGGTGAAAGTGCATGTGTGAGTTTGTGTAAGAGAGAGAGACTGTGAGTTAGAGCGTGAGAGAGAATGTGAGAGTGAATGTGTGTGTGCGTATGAGAAAGTGTGTGAGAAAGAGTGTGTGAGAGAGAAAATGTGTGAGAAAGAGATGAAGAGAGTGAGATTGTGTGTATGTGTACATGAGAGAGTTTGAGAGAGAGAGTGAGAGATAGAAACTGTGAGTGGGAGAGTGTGATAGAGTGTGAGTGAGAATGAATCTGTGTGTGAGCGAGTGAGTCAATGTGTGTGTGTGCTAGAGAGAGTGCATGTGAGAGTGAGTGGGTGAATGTGTGTGTGATGGAGAGAGTGTGTGAAAGGGAGTGAGTGTGAGAGGGAGAGAGTGTGCCTGAGAGAATGTGTGTGACAGAGAGTGTGTGTGAAAGAGTGTGTGATAGAGAGTGTGAATGGGAGTGTATGTAAGGGACTGTGAAAGAGACAGTGTGAGAGAGTGAATGGGGGGGGAGACCTTGAGTGAGAGAGGCAGTGTGAGAGAAAGGGTGTGTGTGAGGGAGAGAGAGTGAGTGAGGGAGGGAGAGAGGTTGTGAGAGAGAGAGAGAGAGAGAGACAGGGTGCATGTGAGAGAGAGAGTGAATGTGAGAAAGAGGGTGTGTGTGAGAGAGAGCAAATGTGTGAGAAAGAAAGGGTGTGTGTGTGAGAGCGTATGTGTGAGAGTCTGTGAGAAACAGTGTGTGAGAGAGGGAGTGTGTGAGATAGTGTGTGTGTGAGAAAATGTGTCTGAGTGCTTGTGTGTGAGTGAAAGAGAGTGTGAGATAGAGTTTGTGTGTGAGAGAGTGTATGTGAGAGAGAGTGCTTGAATGAGGAAGAGACTGTGACAAAGAGAGAGTGTGTGAGAAAGACAGTGTGAGAAAGAGTGTGTGAGAGAGTGTGTGTGTGAGAGTGTGTGTGTGTGAGAGAGAGTATGTGAGCCGGAGTTTGCGTGTGAGAGAGACTGCGTGAGAAACAGTATGAGAGAGTTTGTGAGAGAGTGTTTGTGTTTGTGAGAGAGTGTGTTTGAGAGAGAGTGTGAGAGAGTTTGTGTGTGAGACAGAGTGGGTGTGTGAGAGAGAATGTGTGTGAGAGTGAGAATGTGTGTGAGTGAGAGCGTGAGAGAGTGAATGTGTAAGAGAGTGTCTAAGAGAGTGTGTACAGAGTTTGTGTGAAAGAGAGAAAGTGTGCGAGAGAGAAAGTGTGAGAGTGTGTGTGTGTGTAAATGTGTGAGAAAGAGAGTGTGGGAGAGAGAGTGTGAGAGAGTGTGTGTGTGTTTGAGAGAGAGTGTGAGGCAGAGTTTGTGTGAGAGAGAGAATGTGTGAGAGTGTGTGAGAGAGTGTGTGAGAGTGTGTGAGAGAGTGTGTGAGAGAGTGTGTGAGAGAGTGTGAGAGAGTGTGTGAGAGAAAGTATGAGAGAGAGTGTGGGTGAGAGAGAAAGTGTGAGAGTGTGTGTGAGAGTGTGCATGCATGAGTGTGTTAGAGTACGTGTGAGAAAGTGCGTGAAAGAAAGTATGAGAGAGTGTGTGGGTGTGTTTGTGTGAGAGTGTGTCAGAGAGAGAGCATGTGACAGAGAGTATGAGTGACAGAAAGAGTGTGAGTGAGAAAGAGTGTGTGAGAGAGTGTGTGTGAGTGACAGAGAGAGTGAGAGTGTGTGAGTGACAGAGAAAGTGTGATTGAGACTATGTGTGAGTGTGAGAAAGTGAGTGTGTGTGAGAGAGAGATTTGAGTGAGAGAGACAGAGTGTGAGAGTGAGAGGGAGAGTGTGACTGAGAAAGTGCAAGACAGAGTGTGTATGTATGAGAGTGTGTGAGTGAGTGAGTGTGTGTGAGAGAGAGAAAATGTGACTGAGAGCGTGTGAGTGAGAGAGAGTGTGATAGAGTGTGTGATAGAGTGTATGAGAGTCACAGAGTCATAGAGATGTACAGCACGGAAACAGACCCTTCGGTCCAACTTGTCCATGCTGACCAGATATCCCAACCCAATCTAGTCCCACCTGCCAGCACCCGGCCCATATCCCTCCAAACCCTTCCTATTCATATACCCATCCAGATGCCTCTTAAATGCTGTAATTGTCCTAGCCTCTACCACATCCTCTGGCAGCTCATTCCATATATGTACCACCCTCTGCATGAAAAAGTTGTTCCTTAGGTCTCTTTTATATCTTTGCCCTCTCACCCTAAACCTATGCCCTCTAGTTCTGGACTCCCCCACCCTATGGTTACCCTATCTGTGCCCCTCATGCTTTTATAAACCTCTATAAGGTCACCCCTCAGCCTCTGACGCTCCAGGGAAAACAGCCCCAGCCTATTCAGCCTCTCCCTGTAGCTCAAATCCACCATCCCTGGCAACATCCTTGTAAATCTTTTCTGAACCCTTGTAAGTTTCACAACATCTTTCCGATAGGAAGGAGACCAGAATTGCATACAATATTCCAACAGTGACCTAACCAATGTCCTGTACAGCTGCAGCATGACCTCCCAACTCCTGTACTCAATACTCTGACCAATAAAGGAAAGCATACCAACCGCCTTCTTCACTATCCTATCTACCTGTGACTCCACTTTCATGGAGCTATGAACCTGCACTCCAAGGTCTCTTTGTTCAGCAACACTCCATAGGACCTTACCATTAAGTGTATAAATCCTGCTAAGATTTGCTTTCCCAAAATGCAGCACCTCACATTTATCTGAATTAAACTCCATCTGCCACACGTGTACCACCCTCCGTATAAAGAAATTGTCCATCATGTCTTTGTTAAATCTCTCTCCTCTTACCTTAAACATGTGCCCCCCTAGTCTTGAAATCCCCAACATAGGGAAAAGACAACGACCATCAACTCGATCTGCATTTCTCATTATTTTATAAATTTCTATCAGGTCATGTCTCAACCTCCTACGCTCCACTGAAAGAAGTCCCAGCTTATCCAGCCTCTCTTTATAACTCAAACCTTCTCTATACTTTCCAACCTGCCATCCTGGTCAATCTCTTCAGAACCCTGTCCAGCTTTATAATGTCCTTCCTATAACAGAGTGACCAGAACTGGACACAGTACTCCAGAATGGGCCTCACCAATGTCCTGTACAACCTCAGCATGATGTACTAACTCCGAAGCTCAAAGGACTGAGCAATGAAGGCAAGCGTGGTAAACATCTATTTAACTGTTCTGTCTGCTCTATGAGGCCCCAAATTTTAAAGCAGGGGGATGGGAACCAAAATTGTAGGACAGATACAGAAGAGGATGAGAGTAGGGAGTTCCCAAATCAAGTATCTGACACTGGCAAGCGAGAACCTGGATTGAAGTATGTGTACTTCAATGTGAGGAGCATCCAAAATAAAGTGGGTGAACTGGCAGCGTGGCTTGGTACCTGGGACTTCGATGTTGTGGCCATTACGGAGACATGGTTAGAGCAGGGACAGGAATGGTTGTTGCAGGTTCTATGATTTAGATGTTTCAGTAAGAACAGAGAAGATGGTAAAAGAGGGGGAGGTGTGGCATTGTTGGTCAGGGACAGTATTACAGTTGTAGAAAGGATGTTTGGGGACTCGTTAACTGAGGTAGTATGGGCTGAGGTTAGAAACAGGAAGGGAGAAGTCACCACGCTGGGAGTTTTCTATAGGCCTCTGAATAGTCCCAGAGATGCAGAGGAAAGGATAGCAAAGATGATTCTTGATAGGAGTGAGAGAGGCAGGGTAGTTGTCATGGGAGACTTCAACTATCCAAATATTGACTGGGATCACTACAGTACGAGTACTATAGATGGGTCAGTTTTTGTCCAGTGTGTGCAGGAGGACTTCCTGACACAGTATGGAGACAGGCCTACAAGGGGGCGAAGCCACTTTAGATTTAGTACTGGGTAACGAGCTTGGCCAGGTGTTAGATTTGGAAGGAGGTGAGCACTTTGGAGACAGCGATCACAATTCTGTCAGGTTTACTTGAGTGATGGAAAGGGATAGGTGTACTCCACCGAGCAAGAGTTACAGCTGGGGGAAGGGAAATTACGATGCAATTAGGAAAGATTTAGGAAGCGTAGATTGGGGAAGGAAACTGCAGGGGATGAACACATTAAAAATGTGGAACTTATTCAAGGAAAAGCTCCTGTGTGTCCTAGATAAGTATGTACCTGTCAGGTAGGGAGGAAGATATAGAACATGGGAGCCGTGGTTTACGAAGGAAGTGGAATCCCTGGTCAAGAAGAAAAAGAAGGCTTATGTTAGGACAAAATGTGAAAACTCAGTTAGGGCGTTTGAGGGTTACAAAGAAGTCCAGAAAGACCTAAAAAGAGAGCTCAGAAGAGTCAGGAGGGGACATGAGAAGTTGTTGGCGGATAGGATCAGGGTTAACCCTAAGGCTTTCCATAGGTATGTCAGGAATAAAAGAATGACGAGAGTTAAATTAGGGCCAATCAGGGATAATAGTGGGAAGTTGTGTGTGGAGTCAGAGGAGATAGGGGAAGCACTAAATAAATATTTTTCGACAGTGTTCACTACAGAAAATGAAAATGTTGGCGAGGAAGATACAGAGATACTTGCATCTAGACTAGCAGAGATTGAGGTTCACAAGGAAGAGGTATTAGAAATACTGCAGAGTGTGAAAATAGACAAGTCCCCTGGGCCGGATGGGATCTATCCTAGGATCCTCTGGGAGGCAAGGGAAGAGATTGCCGAGCCTGTGGAATTGATCTTCAAATCATCATTGTCTACAGGAATAGTGCCTGAGGACTGGAGGATAGCAAATGTGGTTCCCTTGTTCAAAAAGGGTAGTAGAGAGAGCCCTGGTAATTACAGACCAGTGAGTCTCACTTCAGTTGTTGGTAACGTGTTGGAAAAGGTTATAAGAGATAGGATTTATAACCATCTAGGAAAGAGTAATCTGATCAGGGACAGTCAGCACGGTTTTGTGAAGGATAGGTCGTGCCGAATGAATCTTATTGACTTTTTTGACAAAGTAATCAAACAGGTAGATGAGAGTAAACTGGTTGATGTGGTGTATATGGATTTCAGCAAGGCATTCGATAAGGTTCCCCACAGTAAGCTATTATACAAAATGTGGAGGAGTGGGATTGTGGGAGACATAGCAGTTTGGATCAGTAATTGGCTTGCTGAAAGAAAACAGAGGGTTGTCGTTGATGGAACTTGGTGTCCAGTTACTAGCGGCGTACCGCAAGGGGTCAGTGTTGGCTCCCCTGTTGTTCGTCATTTTTATAAATGACCTGGATGAGGGCTTAGAAAGGTGGGTCAGTAAATTTGCGGATGACACTAAGGTCGGTGGAGTTGTGGATAGTGACGAAGGATGCAGTAGGTTGCAGAGAGACATAGATAGGATGCAGAGCTGGGCTGAGAGGTGGCAAATGGAGTTTAATGTGGATAAGTGTGAGGTGATACACTTTGGACAGAGTAATTGGAATGCAAAGTACAAGGCTAATGGTAAGATTCTTGTGAGTGCCGATGAGCAGAGAGATCTCGGTGTCCATGTACACAGATCTCTGAAAGTTGCCACCCAGATTGACAGGGTTGTTAAGAAGGCATACAGTGTTTTGGCCTTTATTAATAGAGGGATCGAGTTCCGGAACCAGGAGGTTATGCTGCAGCTGTACAAAGCTCTGGTACGGCCACACTTGGAGTATTGTGTATAGTTCTGGTCACCGCATTATAGGAAGGATGTGGAAGCTTTGGAAAGGGTGCAGAGGAAATTTACCAGGATGTTGCCTGGTATGGAAGGAAGGTCTTACGAGGAAAGGCTGAGGGACTTGAAGCTGTTTTCGTTAGAGAGAAGAAGGTTGAGAGGTGACTTAATAGAGACGTACAAGATAATCAAAGGGTTAGATAGGGTGGATAGGGACAGCCTTTTTCCAAGTATGGGGATGGCAAACTTGAGGGGACACAACTTTAAAGTGAGGGGAGATAGGTATAAGACAGATGTCAGAGGTAGTTTCTTTACTCAGAGAGTAGTAAGGGTATGGAATGCTTTGCCTGCAATGATAGTAGATTCGCCAAGTTTAAGTACATTTAAGTCGTCATTGGACAGGCATATGGACGTACATGGAATAGTGTGGGTGGGATGGGCTTCGCATTAGTATGACAGGGCAGCGCAACATCGAGGGCTGAAGGGCCTGGGGGGACTGTGCTGTAATGTTCTATGCTCTATATTCTATGTACTATACCTCCACCCCTAGGTCACTCTGTTCTACATCACTAACCAAGGCCATGCCACTAATTGTATCAGCTCTACTCTTGATTATTGTCCCCACTTATCCAGATTGAACTTCATCTTCCATTTTTCAGCCCACTGACCCATTTGATCAAGACCCCTTTGTAACCTGAGAAAACCTGTCTACAATGTCACCAACTTCAATGTCATCTACAAACTTACTGACTACGCCTTCTATATTCTCATCCGAATCATTTATTTAAATGACAAATAAAGGGAGGACCCAGAACCACTCCCTGTGGATCTCTGCTGGTCACAGGCCTAACAGGCACGATTTCTCTGTGTGGATGCTGGATGACCTGCTGAGCATTTCCAGCACTTACTTCAGATATTCTGTCCCTGAACCTTTTGTCTTTTGCTTTCTGGAGTGTGTGAGAGAGCACGTGAGAGAAAGTACGGGAGAGAGTGTGTTTGGTTGAGTGTGTGTGTCAGAGGGAGGGTGTGAGACAGGGAGGGTATGTGAGAGAGAAAGTGTGAGTGTGAGTGTGAGAGTGTGAGTGAGAGAGTGTGAGGGGGTGAAAGTGTGTGAGTGAGTGTGTGTGTGAGGGAATGTGTGTGTGCGAGAGAGAGTGAATGAAAGTGTGTGAGAGAGATAGTTTGTGTGAGGGAGTGAGAGTGTGAGAGTGAACATCTGAGTGAGAATGAATGTGTGTGTGAGAGAGAGTGAGTGAGAGTGTGAGAGATATAGTTTGTGTGAGGGAGTGAGAGTGTGTGAGAGTGAACGTCTGAGTGAGAGTGAATGTGTATGTGTGTGAGAGTGTGTGTGTGAGAGAATGTGTGTGTGTGATAGAGAGTGAGTGAAAGTGTGTGAGAGAGATAGTGTGTGTGAGCGAGTGAGTGTGTGAGAGTGAAGGTCTGAGTAAGAGTGAATGTGTGTGTGTGAGTGAGAGTGTGTGTGTGAGAGAATGTGTGAATGTGTGAGGGAGTGAGTGAGACTGTGTGTAACAGAGTTTGTATGTGAGGCAGTGTGTGAGAGTGAACGTCTGAGTGAGAGTGAATGTGTGTGTGAGTGAGAGTGAGAAGAGTGTGTGTGAATGTGTGAGGGAGTGAGAGTCTGTCAGTGAGTGTGTGTAACAGAGAGTTTGCATGTGAGGCAGTGTGTGAGAGTGTGTGTGTGTGTGTGTGAGAGAGAGAGTGAGTGAGTGTGTGTGAGAGTGTGTCAAAGAATGAATGTGGGAGAGTGAACGTCTGAGTGAGAGTGTGAGTGAGAGTGAGTGTGTGTGTGAGAGAGTGGGTGAGTGAGACTGTAACAGAGGTTCCTGATGAAGGGCTTTTGCCCGAAAAGTCAATTTTCCTGCTCCTCAGATGCTGCCTGACCTGCTGTGCTTTTCCAGCACCACTCTGATCTAAACTCTGGTTTCCAGCATCTGCAGTCCTCACTTTTGCCGATATGTAACAGAGAGTTTGTATGAAAGGCAGTCTGTGAGAGAGAGAATGTGTGAGAGAGAGAGAGAGTGTGTGTAAGAGAGAGTGAGTGAGTGTGTGTGAGAGAGAGAGTGTCAAAGAATGAATGTGTGAGAGTGAACGTGTGTGTATGAGAGTGTGTGTGTGAAAGAGAGTGAGTGAGTGTGTGTGAGAGAGAGTGTGAGTGTGTGTGAGTGTCAAAGAATGAATGTGTGAGAGTGAACGCGTGTGTATGAGAGTGTGTGTGTGAAAGAGAGTGTGTGTGTGTGAGAGTGTGTGTGTGAGAGAGTATGTGTGTGAGAGTATGTGAACGTGTGTATGTGAGAGAGACCGTTTCCATATCTGTGTTTGAGCAAGAGGGAGAGAGAGAAAGAGAGAGAGTGTATGTATGTGTATGAGAGAGTGTATGAAAGAGTGTGTGTGTATGTGAGAGTGTGTGTGAGAGAGTATGTGTGTGTGTGTGTGTGACAGAGAGAGAGAGAGAGAGAGAGAAAGTGTGTGCAGTGGAGAGGTGTTGAGGGTCTTAAGTATAAAATAAATCCCTTTAATTACAGAGCACAGGATTGATTTAATCACACTAAGTTCCATTGCATGATTGTAAATGACAATGTTCCTTCGTGGTGATAGCTTTGTTATTTGATGCAGATGTCTCACTGAGAGGGTTAACCCGCTAACAGGGGTGGGGCTGCTCAGGAAATAAAACAGCATGAGGCTTCTCTGTCCAGCTGTAAACATGGAAAGTGGATGCTGGACCAGGCCTCCTGGAACTTGACTCTATCGGGACAGTAGGAGCACATCTGGGGGCTATCCAAAGATTTTCCCCACCCTCTGTGTTGTCTGAAAAGCATTCCAAATGGGAAGAGCCAATGCTCAGTTGGAAGAGGTTACCGAATGGAGAATCGGAGTTCAGGGTGACAATGCCCACCCCCTGTTCTTTACTCGCAGAGTTAAGGAGCCAAGCTGTGGCACAAACCCCATCAGTGCCACTGACGGACTGCCATCCAAATTCACGCCCCTCTTCAATGCTCAATGCAAACATCCTGAACTGATGTAGCTGCACCTCACTGCCCCCCTCCCCCACCCCCCGGAATGACATGTTCACATGTTACATGAACATACATGAGAGAGAGAGAGAGAGAGAGAGAGAGAGATTGCTTCTCAGTGATGACACGGGAAAGCAATGTAAACAGGCACAAAGGTCAACTCTGTGCAGCAGCTTTTAAAATCTTTTATCTTGCTTCATAAAATGAGCTTGTGTGGCTTTTCCAGGATATGGGGGAGGGGCAGGATGGGGGGAGGGGGGAGCATTTACTGCCCTCCCATCAGTCATCGCTACAGATTAAATCAATAACTGGCTAATTAAACTGGACGGTGGAGTTCTGCAGGTTCCAGCAATGACGACTAATGCTGGATCACTGGATTAAGACTCCTGGACCACTGGATCACAAGACCCGGATTACTGAGATCACGAGGGCTGGATCACTGGTTCAAGAGACTGAGATTGCTGTACCACGTGCCTGGATCACTGGATCATAAGGTCTGGATCACTGGATCGTGAGGCTGGGATCACTGGGGCGTGAGGTCTGGATTACTGGATCGTGAGATCTGGATCACTGGATCATGAGGTCTGGATCACTGGATCGTGAGACCAGGATCACTGGGGCGTGAGGTCTGGATCACTGGATCGTGAATCTGGGGTCACTGGATCATGTGGTCTGGATCACTGGATCATGAGGCCGAGATCACTGAATCATAAGGCTGGGATCACTGGGGCGTGAGGTCGGGATCACTGGGGCGTGAGGTCGGGATCACTGGATTGTGAGGTCGGGGTCACTGGATCAAGAGTCCGGATCACTGGATCATGTGGTCTGGATCACTGGATCATGAGGCCGAGATCACTGAATCATAAGGCTGGGATCACTGGGGCGTGAGGTCTGGATCACTGGATCATGAGACTGGGATCACTGGATCGTGAGGCTGGGATCACTGGATCGTGAGGCCAGATCACTGGATCGTGAGGTCTGGATTACTGGATCGTGAGTCCGGATCACTGGATCATGTGATCTGGATCACTGGATCATGAGGCCGGGGTCACTGGATCGTGAGGCTGGGATCACTGGGGCATGAGACTGGGATCACTGGATCATGAGGCTGGAATCACTGCATCGTGAGTCCAGATCACTGGATCATGAGGTCTGGATCACTGGGGCGTGAGACCGGGATCACTGGGGCATGAGACCGGGATCACTGGGGCGTGAGGTCTGGACCTCTGGATTGTGAGGCCAGGATCACTGGGGTGTGAGGTCTGGATCACTGGATCATGAGGCCGGGATCACTGGATCGTGTGGTCTGGATCATTGGATCGTGAGGCCAGGATCACTGGGGTGTGAGGTCTGGATCACTGGATCATGAGGCCAGATCACTGGAGCGTGAGGCTGGGATCACTGGATCGTGAGTACGGATCACTGGATCATGAAGTCTGCATCACTGGAATGTCCAAAGAGGCATCAAGATCTTTCCAGGAGACAGCACATCATTAACAAGCTGCAAACAGGGACTGGGCTGAACCATATCTGCGGCTGAGAGAGGATCCAGCCACACTCACAGAGAGCTGGAGACAGCGGTGAAGTTGGAGTCTGACCTCTCTGGGTTTAGCTGTCGTGGTTCATGGTCTCCTGAGCAGCGTAATCCCCCACAATGAGAAACCCTTAGCATTGTCCAAAAGATATGGGTCAGGGATAGAATGGCACCAATCCAATTACCCTCTGGATAATCAATACCAGAAGGCCATCAGTGGAAAGAACATATAAACAACGGTGACAGGGAAAGGATAAAGTGAGAGAAAAGGGTAAAGAGCAGTTAAAACCAGTAAAGTGGCCTTAATGGGCTGTACGTCCAGCTGTGAGAGTTTACAGTAACTCCACCAACACAGCTCTAACTTTCTCCGAGAGGCAGGGATCAGATCCCAATTTTATGAACAAAAAAAGCAAGTAGAAGGTGTTTTGCTCCCTCATCCCTGCCCCAGCAGGCAGTGAAACCCAGCTGAGAGGCATGGTACCAGTTCATTGCCAAATTATGAGAGGGTGTGGTACAAGAGGGAACAAGATTCTTTACCTTATTCCCATTCCGCACCATCCAGGAAAGCCCCACTTCCAATATGGTGAGCCCTGAACCGGGACTGATTTGCACCAAGTGTAAGAGAGTCGCAGCTGGAGGAACAGTGATTGGTTGGTGCTCACCAACAGGAGGATGGTTCAGACCACCTCCCACCATTCCCAATGGAGTCTCCCACCATTCCCAACTTTAAAATCAGTTTCAAACAAGACGAACAGGGAATGGCAGTGTGTTTATGTGAATGGACAAGTAAAGACACAAGGTCAAATCTGACAATGACAGTCAGGGAGTTAAACTCAGTGAGGGAAAGAAATCGAGAATGGGAACCTCAAACACGAGTGGATTCTCACAAAATTAGAAGAATTATTTGGTTCACTTATGAACCCAAATCGTTGCCTCAGAGAACATCAGTTGATATCATGTGACCTCTCCACCTCCAGACCCACAATTGTACATCAGGTCCTTTAAGAAATGAAGTGGCAGTGTCCGAGTCCTTGGAAAAGGAAACAACAGCAAATACTGTCCTCCTATTGGTAGCCAGCAGCCCTGAATAAATAAAACACATTTCATCCCACACGTGAATAAAAACATCCACTTTCAAGAGATTATAGTTTACAGCAGCAGGCGGGTTTAACAGGTCGACATTTGACCTCCGTCGCAACATGAGCAACAGCAGGGTTTAGACAAGTATAAAGCTCCTTTTTTCTACCAACTTGTAAATCTTTGCTGTTCTCGGTGTGTAAATTGCCCCATGACATCTAACAGTTCCTCAGTGTGGGCATTATTCATCAGCTTGGAGCTTAAAACAACTGCTGCTCAGATGCTGCCTGATCTGCTGTGCTTTTCCAGCACCACACTCTCAACTCTGATCTCCAGTGTCTGCAATCCTCACTTTCCCTTTGCTTTGATCACCAGTATCTGCAATCCCTACTTTCCCCTCGCTCTGATTTCTCGTATCTGCAATCCCCATTTTCCCCTCACTCTGATCTCCAGTATCTGCAATCCCTACTTTCTCCTCGCTCTGATCTCCCCCATCTGCAATCCCCACTTTCCCTTCGCTCTGATCTCCAGCTTCTGCAGTCCTCGCTGTCTCCAGAAGAACAGCTAGCCTTGCGTTTCTAGACAGATGTTTGTGAGTTTAGAACAGGAATGGTGAAGAGGAGATTTACCAGGATGTTGCCTGGTAATCCAGCTCTGAAGAGAGACTAGAGTCATTGGGATGGAGAGCCTTCGGTCCAACTTCCCCGTGCTGACCAGACATCCTAAATTAATCTAGTCCCATTTGTGAGCACTTGGCCCATATCCTTCTAAACGCTTCCTGTTCACATACCCATCTGGATGTGTTTTAATTGCTGTAATTGTACAGACTAGACAGGCGGGGAATGCTTTCCTTAGAGCAGAGAAGACTAAGGGTGATCTGACCGAGATATACAACATTATGAGGGACATAGACAGGATAAATAGGAGAAAAATGTTTCCCCTTAGTGTAGGGGTCAGTAACGTTGGTGTTTGGGCTGGGGGAGGATGCAATTTTACAATAAAGGGCTAGAGATTTGGAGGGATTTGAGGGAACAGTTTTTCATCTAAAGGGTGATGGCTAAGGATTGTAGACGTAAGAAGCCTCAAGCACCATTTCTGAACCATGGACTGAACACTTGAAACACCACAGCACACAAGACTAATGTCATGTGCTGGCACTGGGACTTGAGTAGATGGATGTTTAATAAGCAGCATGGCCAAATGGCCTCTTCCCATGTTGTAATGACTCAATGACCTCTCAAAGTACATTATAGCTGACACTGTTGGAGGAAACATGGAAACCAATTTGTTCAAACAGCGAAGAAAGGAATTAATTGCTCATAATGTTGTCTTTGTGTTGACTGAGGCAGCAACCTGAAAAGAACTCTTCCTCAAAATAGCTCAGGGGATTTTTAATGTTCCCCTGGGAAAGGAGACCGCTCTGAGAACGCAGTCCTGGACCGTCAGTGGTACGTCAGTGTTCAGATTTCCAGAGTGGGATTTAAACCTACAGCCTTCTCCCTCAGGGATGAGTCTGTTCCTGACTCAGTCACTGCTGAGATGGCGCTGAGAGATTGTCACCTTTCTAGCTCTCTGTTGGTTTGCTTCATTTCTCTTCATGGGAGTGTGCTGCGCAGAACTGGTTACCCAGTGACTTGTACTACAACTGTTCCAACCTATACTATGGAAGGAGCTGACTGACTATATAGGAGCTGGGATTGTCCTGAAATTACAAATCAGGAAACGAGGAGGATTGGGGGGAAGAATAGCTCACAGTGCAAGCTCTCCCACCTGCAGTTACTGAGTCATCCACTGAGCCTCAACGTGCTTAGACATCAAAGAAAAGCCTTTGGAATATCAGGGAACCATCCTTTTACTCTGGAAGAAAGAGAGAAAGAGAGGGATCAAACAGAAACTACTGGAGGCTGGATAAGTTACAATAAGATACAGGATTGTTATTAGGCCATTCGGCCCATTGAGTCTGTTCCACCATTCGATCATGGCTGGTATGTTTCTCAACCTCATTCTCCTGCTTTCTCCCAGAACCCTAGACCCCTTACCAATCCACACCCTATCTGTCTCTGCCTTAAAGACACGCAATGACTTGGCCTCCCCAGCCCTCTGCGGGCAATGAGTTCCACAGACTCCCCACCCTCCGGCTGAGGAAATTCCTCCTCATCTCAGTTTGACTGTGCCCTCAGGTCTTTGTCTTTCCTAATAGTTGAAACATTTTCCCACAATCATTCTATCCAGGCCTCTCGGTCAGATCTCCCTCATCCTTCTAAACTCCATCGAGTCCAGACTCAGACTCCACAACTCCTCTTGTGATCAGCCCTTCATCTCCAGGATCATTCCTGTAAACCTCCTCTGGACCCTGTCCAGCACCTGCAATCCTTCCATAGATACACGACCCAAAACTGCTCACAATATTCCAAACACAGTCTGACCCCAGAGCTTTATATAGTCTCAGCAGCATTTCTCTGCTCTTGTATTCTAGCCCTCTTGAAATGAATGCTAACATTGCAGTTGCCTTCCTAACTGCCAAGTGAACCTGAAGGGGATTTGAACTAGAACTCCTGAGTCCATTTATGCTTCAGATTTCTGAAACTTTTCCCTGTTTAGAAAATAGTTTACACCTCTATTCTTCCTACCACAATGATAAACCCCACACTCTATTCCATCTGCTACTGCTTTGCCCACCCTCCTAGCCTGTCCAAGTCCATCTGTAACCTCCCTATTCCCGCAACATGACTTGTCCCTCAACCTATCTTTGTGTCATCTGCAACAAAGCCCTCAGTTCCTTCATCCAGATCCTCAATTCTATCAGACTAGATTCCCTACAGTGTGGAAACAGGCCCTTCGGCCCAACAAGTCCAGACTGACCCTCCGAAGAGTAACCAACACAGACCCATTTCACTCTGAGAAACACTATTAGCAATTTTCACGTAGCCAATTCACTTGACCTGCACATCTTTGGACTGTGGGAGGAAATTGGAACACTCAGAGGAAACCCAAGCAGACACAGGGAGAATGAGCAAACCCCACACAGACAGTCGCCGGAGGCTGGAATCGAACCTGGGTCCCTGGTGCTGTGAGCAGTGCGAAACACCGAGTCACCGTGCCACCCCATAACGTGAATAGTTGTGGTCTCAACATTGACCTCTGCAAAATTCTACAAGTCACCAGCTGCCATCCTGAAGAAAACCCCTTTTCCCCCAATATCTGCCATCTGCCAGCTAGCCAATCCTCTAGCAATGCCAATAGCTTGCTCATAATGGCTCTTATATTATTTCACAGCCTCCTGTGCAGCACCTTGTCAAAAGGCCTTCAGGAAATCCTAATTGATCTCGCATGTGGGCTCTCCTTTGAATAACTTGCTCATGATCTCCTCAAAGAATTGTAACAGATGAGTCAGTCATGACCTCCCTGTGGTGAAGCTGTGCTAACTCAGTCCTATTTACCATGTATTCAGAAATCTCATCTTGAAAAACAGACTCTAAAATCTCACCAATTATAGAGGTCGGGAGAACAGGTCTATACTCTCCTGTCTCCTGCCTCACCTGCTCTTAAACGGGGGAGTTGTATTAACCGTTTTCCAGCATTCCGGAACCTTCCCTGATTCCTGTGATGTTGGAAGATCACTACCCAGGAGCTCCATAATCTCCTCCACTATCTCCCTCCTGGAGTGTGAACCATCCAGTCCAGGGGTTTTAGCCAACTTACAGAGATGATAACAGTGACAATCCCAGGGGAAACTCCTACAATAACTGGGGCAATCTCAGGGGAAATAGACCCCACTGTAATCTCCCACAATAACTGGGGTAATCCCAGGGGAAATAGATCCCACGGTAAACTCCCACAATAACTGGGGTATTCCCAGGGGAAATAGACCCCACTGTAAACTCCCACAATAACTGGGGTAATCCCAGGGGAAATAGACCCCACAGCAAACTCCCACAATAACTGGGGCAATCTCAGGGGAAATAGACCCCACTGTAAACTCCCACAATAACTGGGATAATCCCATGGGAAATAGACCCCACTGTAAACTCCCACAATAACTGGGGTAATCCCAGGGGAAATAGACCCCATGGCAAACTCCCACAATAACTGGGGTATTCCCAGGGGAAATAGACCCCACTGTAAACTCCCACAATAACTGGGGTATTCCCAGGGGAAATAGACCCCACTGTAAACTTCCTCAACATCGCTAGAAATTAGTAATTCTGAGGGCAGGCAAGTGCAGGGACCATTAGAGCCTTAAAACAGTGGATTAAGGGGTTAACCTGGAACTAGCGAAACAGTGCCTCTTATCTCACCGGGGATGACCAGGACAGGCTAGGTCCTCCCGGTGATAGCTGCAATCCTACCCAGGTGCCAGGGCTGAGCCCCATTGCCCTCTGGCAGCTGCATGGCTGACCCAGAGTCCCCCCAAGCCCAAAGATAAAGTCCCCCTTCACCCCCGCACCCACTCCCCTCACCACGAGACCCGGCTGCAGCCAGGAGAGAGAGTGGGAGATGGCGGTGAGGGGGTTAATTTTACTTCACAAATTACAGATCAAAATCAACAGGCAACCTGGGGACCAGATGGAGCACTAAACAGATCAGCCCCCTGCATCTTTAGACAGCCTCAGGAAAGGATCACTGCAGAACAAACCCAAATAAGACAACGGAAATTGAGGGGAAACATCAAGATTAAAACGAAAAGCGAGTGAACTATCACCTGGTGTCCAAGCCTTACCTCTGAGCCAGAGCTCCCACGGAGTGCACTGGGTATGAGGCCAGACTGGTGATTGTGCCAGTGATGCCTCTCTTCTGGCCTCTTGCAGCTGGCAGCACTGTCAAAACAGTGGGGGGGGGAGCGGGTTAAACAGCTGTCCGCCATGAAGCTCTCCCTTATCCATACGCAGTGTTATCAGGAGGGGCAGGGCACCTGCGGTAGAAGGGGGGGTGTGGAGGCTAAGGAGAGATGGAGGGAAAGGATAGGAGCAGAAAGGAGAGAGAGAGAGAGAGAAGCAAAGACACCAGAGGCAGCTCAGACAGGTTCTGTACCTGGCTTTATAACAGGGCACCTCCAGGGAATGGTAGGAGCTCCATCCCATCAGCTCTTTTCTACGATAACAGAGGGCATGACCCACGATAACTGGGGTATTCCCAGGGGAAATAGACCCCACGGTAAACACATACAACAACTGGAGTATTCAAAAGGTAAATAGACCCCACTGTAAACTCCCACAATAACTGGGATAATCCCAGGGGAAATAGACCCTACTGTAAATTCCCACAATAACTGGGGTATTCCCAGGGGAAAATAGACTCCACTGTAAACTCCCACAATAACTGGGATAATCTCAGGGGAAATAGACCCCCCGTAAACTCCCACGATAACTGGGGTAATCCCAAGGGAAATAGACGTCACTGTAAACTGACCCTTAGTTTGTGCAGCTGGCTGAAATTGAGGACTGCAGATGCTGGAGATCAGAGTCAAATAGTGTGGTCATAGCAAAGTACAGCAAGTCAGGGAGCTTCTGAGAAGCAGGAGAGTCAACGGTTTGGGCATCAACCCTTCACCAGGAATCAGACTGGCGTCCCAAGGGCACTGAGAGATAAATGGGAGGGGGGTGGAGCTGGGGGGAAGGTAGCTGGGAATGTGGTAGGTTGATGAAGGTTGGGGAGAGGGTGAAAGGTCAGAGAGGAGGGTGGAGCGGATAGATGGGAAGGAAGATGGACAGGCAGAGCGGGTCATGTAGGCAGTGTTGAGTTGGAAGGTTGGAACTGGGATAAGGTGGGGGAGGGGAAATGGTGAAGTTGACATTGATCCTTTTGTGGTTGGAGGTTTCTGAGGCAGTTGATAAGGTGTTCTTTCTTGAGGCGTTGGGTGGTAAGGGTTTGGTGATAGAAGATGCCCAGGACCTGCATGTCCTTGGCGGAGTAGGAGAGAGAGTTGAAGTGCCCAGCCACAGGGCAGTGGGGATTGTTTACTGCGTGTGTCCCGGAGATGTTCTCTGAAACGTTCTGCAAGTTGGCGTCCCGTCTCCCCAATGTAGAGTAGACCGCATCAAGAGCAACAGACACAGTAGGTGACGTGTGTGGAAGTGCAGGAAGTGGAGGGATTGATCGTTCATCCTCAATAAGGGGAAGGTTGGGGGGGAGGGGCAGGGGGTGAAAACCCAGCAGGGCTGGGAGCTAGGACCTAGGACCTGGTGTGGGGCTGGAGTTGGGATTGGGGCAGAGACTTTGTCTGGACTGGGTGTGGCCATGGTAACATGACTGATGCATACCATGGGGGTCGGAGGGTGCAGAAACGGTGCAGGCGGTGATGTTCCATGTGGTGGCTGCGTGTTTGTTGGCAGTGTTCCAGTGGGTGACATCAGTGGGGAGTGGAAGTGGCTGACACCACAGCAACCATAGGGGTGGAGAGATGTGCCGGGTCGTCTCCTCAGTGGTGTCAGCTCTGGCAGTGATCGTGTAGACGCGGCATATTCGGCGGTGGCTGTGGTCTGTGAGCCGGCAGGAGCGAAGGTGACATAATCGTTTGCCAAGGGGATGGTGGTCGGCGTCCAAGCGGTTCCGGAAACCAAGAGAAGGAAGCTTGAGGAATCCAGAGTGTGGAGGTAAGTACATGAAGGTTTAGTGTATTTACATTCCTTGACCAGAACGGTGGTGAAAAAGCATTTGTTGAGTTGGTGGATTCCTCACAGGATGAAGAACAGCAAGAGTCCTTTGTAGGTCTCGGAGAGTGTGGCCCTGAGCTGGGGCTGACTGCAGGGAGAGTGTGACCCTGAGCTGGGGCTGACTGCAGAGAGATTCTGGCCCTGAGCTGGGGCTGACTGCAGGGAGAGAGTGACCCTGAGCTGGGGATGACTGCGGGGAGAGTGTGGCCCTGAGCTGGGGCTGACTGCAGGGAGATTGTGACCCTGAGCTGGGGATGACTGCAGGGAGAGAGTGACCCTGAGCTGGGGCTGACTGCAGGGAGAGTGTGACCCTGAGCTGGGGCTGACTGCAGGGAGAGTGTGACCCTGAACTGGGGCTGACTGCAGGGAGAGTGTGACCCTGAACTGGGGCTGACTGCAGGGAGATTGGGGCCCTGAACTGGGGCTGACTGCAGGGAGAGTGTGACCCTGAACTGGGGCTGACTGCAGGGAGATTGGGGCCCTGAACTGGGGCTGACTGCAGGGAGAGTGTGACCCTGAGCTGGGGCTGACTGCAGGGAGAGAGTGACCCTGAGCTGGGGCTGACTGCAGGGAGAGTGTGGCCGCGCTGATAGAGCGGCGGATCCGGAGGGAGAACCGTTTCTGGCAGCTTTAGATTTGCTGCAGGTCCTGGTTCTTGTGGTTTGGTTTAAACGGTGATGGTCTGAATGTGGCCCTGAGTCCATGTGGGATCACTCGGTTTCATAGGCCGGCACTGATGGAGGAGATGTGACTGTGGTAGTGAGTCTGCTTCAGGATGTGGCTGAAGAGATTCAGGGCACCCAATGGGAGCGCGCGGGGGTTGGTGCAGTGAGAGAGAGAGACCCAGTGAGAGACAGGCCCAGTGTGAGAGAGAGACTCAGTGAGAGAGAGAGAGACTCAGTGGGAGACAGACCCAGTGAGAGACAGACTCAGTGAGACAGACTCAGAGACAGACTCAGTGAGAGACAGACCCAGTGAGAGACAGCCCCAGAGAGAGAGAGAGACTCAGTGAGAAACAGACTCAGTGAGAGACAGACCCAGTGAGAGACAGACCCAGTGAGAGAGAGAGAGACTCAGTGAGAGAGAGAGAGAGACTCAATGAGGTCCTTGTAGAGAGAGGAGGACTTCTTCAAGGTAGGTATCTTTGGAAGAGGCATAGCAGATGGGTTATAATCAATGAGGAGAAAGTGATGACTGCAGATGCTTGGAGATCAGAGTTGTAACATGGTGCTGGAAAAGCACAGCAGGTCAGGCAGCATCTGAGGAGCAGGAGAGTCAATGTTTTGGGCATAAGCTATTCATCAGGAATGGGGGTATGGGGCCCAAGGGGGCTGAGAGATAAATTGGGAGGAGGGAGCTGGGGAGGAGGTAGCTAGGAAGGCGATAGGTAGACGAAGGTGGGGTGTGATTGTGATAGGTCAGAGCGATGGGTGGAGTGGATAGGTGAGAAGAAAAATGGACAGGTAGGACAGTTCATGAGGGGCGTACTGAGTTGGAGAGCTGGATCTGGGATAAGGTGAGGGGAGGGGAGAGGAGGAAACTGGTTAAATCTACATTGATCCCAAGTGGTTGAAGGGTCTCAAGGTGGAAGAGATGGTATTCTTCCTCCTGTAAAAGTGCCATTCCTTACTCCCAAATTCCTCCACCTCCACCGCACCTGCTCCCAGGAGGACTCATTCCACTCTAGGTCATCCCAGATAGCCTCCTTCTTCATGGACATTAATATCACTGTTTCGCTGCGTGTTAATTGGCAACTATGAATAATTCAAAACATTATTCATGGGCTATAAAATGCTTTGAACCATCTGGTGGTTGTGATGAAATAAACACAGTCTTTCATTTCACTCAAGCCTTGCTCTGAAAACGAGGATATATTTCACACACTCGCACAGAGTGTGGAGCTGAAATACAGAAAGGGCAAGGAGTGTTGTGTCTGTGTGTAACAATAATTTCCATTCATTGTACACCTTCACACAGAACATCCCAGCATACCTCACTGGACACCAGGCCCAGGAGACAGACAGCTGGAGGTTCCAGTGTTCAGGGCTGACAGGGGAACCCAGAATATAGAGAATAGGAGATGAAAGGCAGACCTGGACATATTCAGGAGGAAAACCAGGAAGTGAAAGGGGAGTGGTACTCTGGAAATCTCAAAAAGGTGAATGTGGAGAGACAACTGGAGCTTTCCTTCCTGACTGAGATCAAGAGGGTTTTGTAGGGAAGCATGTCAAAGGATCTGAAGCAATGAGCAGTACTTGGAATTGATGTACAGTTAGACACCATCAAAGGGAAAGGCAGGAAAGGTCCAAGAGACTGACTGGGTTTCGCTTGCTCCTGTTCTTCCACGTAATTCACAACTCAACAGTTAATCTGGGTCCAATTCAGTACTTAAAACACATCTACCATTTTACAAGCACCATTCAGATAGGAAAGTTATCGTATTATTCTCACAGGCCAAGATATTTACCCGATTAACAATACAATTGTTTTATTTCCTTTTTCCCCTGGAATGCTGTGAATGTTTTAGCCCATTCTGGAAGTTTCCAGTGCCCTTTTCCTGTTATCCTTACTCTCTAGATGCTGCTCTGTCACTGGAGGCTGGAATTGTTTTTAAAGTGTATATGTGGGATGTGGGATGTGGGATGTGGGTGTTGCTGGCTGGGCCAGCATTTATTGCCCATCCCTTAGTCAGAGTCATAAAGCACAGAAACAGACCCTTTAGCCAAACTTGTCCATTCCAGCCAGACATTCCAATCTGACTGAGTCCCATTTGCCAGCACTTGGCCCATTTCCCTCCCAACCCTTGCTATTCACATACCCATCTGGATGCCTTTTAAATGTAATTGTACCAGCCTCCATCACTTCCTCTGGCAGCTCGTTTCATACACACACCGCCCACTGTGTGAAAATGTTGCCCCTCTCACCTTAAATCTATGTCCTCTGGTTTTGGACTTCACCACCCCCGTGGGGAAAAGAACCTTGGCTGTTCACCCTATCCACGCCCCTTGTGATTTTATAAGCCTCTATAAGGTCATGCCTCAGCCAGCAACACCTCACCCTCAAGGTGGTGGTGAGCTGCCCTCTTGAATCACTGCAGTTTATTTGGAACTGGGACACCCAGAATATCGTTGGGGAGGGAACTCCTGTATTTTCACCCATTGACACTGAAGGAACTGCTCAGTTCCATTAATCAACTGTCCTTTGTTTACCAGCTAACTAACAATACGTGGAAAGAAAAATACTAATGGGGCCTTCACATAATGAGGATAACCAGTAAAATATGAAATTGGTACCTGCGAGGATCTGGGTCTTGTGTTGAGCTAGTCTGTCTTGGAGAGAGCCAACCTTGAAGCGTGCCTCCTGTTCCAGCTGCTTGGTGTCTTGCCCACTCCTTTGTGAGGGAGTGTGAGGATTACAGCACTGACTTGATAGAACCTTGGATACGATCAAGGCATCTGGACTCAGCAGGTCTAGAAACAAAGACAGCATTTTGACCAAGACTTGGCAACAATAGAAGGCCTCCCAAACCTTTATCTGGCCATCTGTTACTGAGATCCATGTGTTCAACGTGTGACCAGATGAGTCACAAAACGTCGAAAAACCATCTAAACCTTCATTAACTAAATGCCTTCAACATTTCATTAGGGAAGTGTATTTGAAGGAGAATGCCAACAGATATGGCATTATAGATGGTGGTAACATCACCAAGCTGGTAATAACTCTGGCTCCCATCTCGACCCAGGTCTGAATATTTCATCCAGCCTCCTTCCTGTCAGTCAATCTCCAATTATATAAATGATCTAGATGATACGATAGAAGGTGTCATTGCTGATGACACAAAGGTGGGTAAGAAAGTAAGTTATGAAGGAGACTACAAAAGTATAAAAGTGAGTGAGTGGTCTGACAATCTGTGAAATGCAGTATAATGTAGGAAAACATGAAATTATCCATTTTGACAGGAAAAAAAGCACATTACCGAAATGGTGAGGTATTGCAGAGCTCAGAGATGCAAAGAGATCTGGATTTTCTTGTAGATGAATCACATAAGTTTCAGCTGCAGGTACAGCAGGTCATCAGGAAAGTTCATCATTTATTGTGAAAGAAATTGAGGTTACTTATCAGTTAGACAGGACACTGTCGAGACCACATTTGGAGCACTGTGTACAGCTTTGGTCACCTTATTTAAGGAAGGATATAAATGCATTGGAAGCAGTTTACCAAACTGATACATGAAATGAGGAGTTACCTTGTGACTCAGTTTGACAAACTGGGCTTGTATTCACTGCAGTTTAGCAGAGCAAGAGCAGACTTAATTGAAACACTTACGATCCTGAGGGTTCTTTACCGAGTGGATATGGAGATGATGTTTACCCTTGTGGGAGAATCTCAAACCAGAGGTCATTGTTTAAAAATAGAGATTAGGCACATTTATTTTCTCAAAGATATCATAATTTTTGTACTGCTCTTCCTGAAAAGGTGATGGGGACAGAATACTTGAATATTTTTAAAGCAGAGATTCTTGTTAAGTAAAGGGGTGAAGTGTTATCAGGGTTAAGCAGGAATGTGATTTTTGAGATTGCAATCAAATCAGCCACAATGTTATTCAATGACAGAGCAGCCTCAAGGCACCTATTGTCTTACTTCATTACTCATATCTTCAAATGGAAACAAACACCTGGGTTTTTAAGCTGTCTCCTTAACCTCTTGAATCACCCTCAGAATCTTACATTTCGGTGAGATCACCTCTCATTCTTCTAAACCCCAGAGTACAGGCCCAATCTACTCAACCAGGAATCTACACCCCAGAGTACAGCCCCAACCTACTCAACCAGTAATCTACACCCCAGAGTACAGCCCCAACCTACTCAACCAGTAATCTACACCCCAGAGTACAGCCCCAACCTACTCAACCAGTAATCTAAACCCCAGAGTACAGCCCCAACCTACTCAACCAGTAATCTACACCCCAGAGTACAGCCCCAATCTACTCAACCAGGAATCTACACCCCAGAGTACAGCCCCAATCTACTCAACCAGGAATCTAAACCCCAGAGTACAGCCCCAACCTACTCAACCAGGAATCTAAACCCCAGAGTACAGCCCCAACCTACTCAACCAGGAATCTAAACCCCAGAATACAGCCCCAACCTACTCAACCAGGAATCTAAACCCCAGCGTACAGGCCCAATCAACTCAACCAGGAATCTAAACCCCAGAGTACAGGCCCAACCTACTCAACCAGGAATCTAAACCCCAGAGTACAGCCCCAATCTACTCAACCAGGAATCTAAACACCAGAGTACAGGCCCAATCAACTCAACCAGGAATCTAAACCCCAGAGTACAGGCCCAATCTACTTAACCAAGAATCAGCTGACCAGATGAACCTTCTCTGAACTGCCTCCAATACGAGCTGATCCCTCAACATGGAATCCAACCCTCAACATACTTCTCCAGATGTAGTCTTATCAAAGCCACATACAATTAAAGCAAGATCACCCTATTCTTCACTTCATTGCTGCCCATCATTCAGATTGATCCAACACACCACCCTGTTCCTTGGCCAATGAACATTACCACGGCTCATAGCCTTTGCAATATCCAGTGTCTCCAATCGCTTGTTGATATGACACGGGGATGATTTAACATCTCAATGCAAAAACAGAAATTACTGGAAAAGCTTAGCAGGTCTGGCAGCAGCTGTGGAGGGAAAGCAGAGTTAATGGTGCGGGAGGCGGGGGTAAGGAGTAAATGATAGGTGAGGGGAGAGTCCAAAGAGCAAGAAGAACTGTTGGACAGACAAAGGAGTCAATAACGATCTGGTTAGGAGGGCAAATAGCTGTTCATGGAAAGCAATGGGTTGTGAGTAATAGCAGACCATGTGATAACAAGGCCTGGTATATGGAGTTTGGGGTAAGGACATGGGAGAGCTCAAGCCCTAAAGTTGTTGACCCCGACAGTGAGTCCAGAATCCTGCAGCCTTCCCAAGCAGAAAATGAGGCACTGTTCTTCCAGCTTGTGCTGAGCTTCACTGGGGCACTGCAGGAGGTTGGACAAACCCAGCAGGTCAGGCAGCATCAGGAAGCGGAGAAGTCAATGTTTCAGATGTAACCCTTCTTCAGAAACCTGCTGTGCTCTTCCAGCCTCCTGCCTGTCTACCTTGGATTCTGGCACCTGCAGTTTCTTTGTCTCTCACTGGAGCACTGCAACAAGCCTGAGACAGAGATATTGGCCAGGGAACAGGGTGGTGTGTCGGAGGGGCAGGCGTCTGGAAGCTCAGGGTCTGTATTGCAGGCAGAGCAGAGATGTACTACATAGCGGTCACCCATCTACACTTAGTTGCCCCAGTGTAGAGGAGACCACATTGTGAATACAGGAGATTAGATTGTAAAAAGTACAGGTAAAGTGCTGCTGTATGTCTGGACCCTTGGATACTGAGGAGGGAGGAAATAAATGGACAGGTGTTACCCCTTCTGTGGTTGCAGGGGAAGGTGCCATGGGGCTGTGGGGGGTTGTTGTGAGTGAAGGAGGAGTGGACTAAGGTTTCTGTTTCTGTCTCTGATTTACAGCATCCACGGTTCTTTCTGTTAACACTTCAATGCGTTATTTTAATAAAAAGTATAAGAGGAAAGAAAACGTGCTATTGCCAAGCAATAGGAGTCCAAAGATACAGAGAACGAGACTGTTCGGGAAAGTCCGATTGTGTGTCACGTGCCAGAGGGTGAAGGGATGCTGACACTGGATGTTAGTGAACTCATGGTTACTCTGAAATTAAACTGACTGTGAGCTAGATTGCAATCTACTTTAGGACTGTCAGTGAGTGACACCAGGTGAAAGAGAAACTATCTAGTTGTTGCATATTCAATGAAAGGAAACTAAATGCAGCTATAGCAACCTAATTGTGAACATGATTTGGAGATGCCGGTGTTGGACTGGGGTGTACAAAGTTAAAAATCACACAACACCAGGTTATAGTCCAACAGGTTTATTTGGAAGCACTAGCTTTCGGAGCGACGCTCCTTCATCAGGTGATCCTCAATCACCTGAAGAAGGAGCGTCGCTCTGAAAGCTAGTGTGCTTCCAAATAAACCTGTTGGACTATAACTTGGTGTTGTGTGATTTTTAATTGTGAACAAGGGCTCTTCACAAAGACAGAACATTAACTCTTCACTGAGGTTCAGGAGGCTCGAAGGATATCGAGAACAGTGAGAGCTTGAATCCTTTTACGATGTTTGTCCTTAATTCTTTCCAAACTGTCTTTTGTAATCAGTCACATTCTTCCTCCTTTAATAAACAGCTTATTCCACGTTAAAAGTACACCAGCAGCCTCTTGTGTGTCCAATAACTGATCTCCATGGTTCAAAGGAGCAACGTTGGGAACTAACAAACCGGGCTTCACTCTGGAACGGGACTTGTTCAGTCAGCACACCAACTGGAATTGTAACAACTTACAGCCCTGACCCACATCAATCCAGACTCACCATTCTGCAGCAAGTAGTGCAGGGCATCACGATAACCATTCCAGAGAAACCTCCGCAGAATCTGAAACACAAAGTGTCACTATTACAGGTTCCACACACAGGCCAAAGAACCCCCAGGAGCTGCTTCCTGCTTCACTGGGCAGTGAGCCACTAACCACTCATTCACCCGTCAGGAAGGAGTGGAACTTCACTGGCACAGACAGGCATGGAAGGCTACAAGTCTGATCAGGCCCATTGGCCATCTTAATGCACAGCTCCAGGGCAAGTGGAACTGAACCTGCTCTTTCTGGCCTGGGCGAGGGGCACAATCAGAGTGTCACAGCGTACGGCCCCGATTCACAGGAATCTGCAGCAGGTGGTGTAGGACATCACTACAACCATTCCAGAGAAAAGCCACAGTGATGCTCCCAATGGACAACCTACCCAACAAAGCACTGCTCAACCTCACTGCGTCACCAATCTCCACTCAATTCCACCAACCCTCCAGACAGGACTAACAAGGTAAAGGTGACATGAAAGAAAACCTTTTCACACAGTTGGGGTCTGGGGTGCACTGCCTGGAAATGTGTTGAAGGGAGGTTTAGTTGAGGCTATTGAAGAGGACATTGGATTGTCTTTTGGATAATAATGGCATGAGAAAATGACAGGGAACTGGCCCCAGACAATGGAGCCAGACTTGCTATTAATGACTGATTTGATCACAGAGACAGGGCGGGCATAATGGGCCAAATGGCCTTCTTCTGCACCATAGTAATTCTGAGGGACAGGAGAAAAGTCATGGAGTCAGACAGATCTTTCGGAAGGAAGGTCTTTCGGCCCATCGTGTGTGGTCCAATCAAAAACCACCACCTAACTATTCTAATCCCATTTCCCAGCACTTGGCCCATAGCCTGGTATTCCTTGGCAATGAAAGTGTATAATCTAAATACTCCTTAAATGCTGAGGGTTTCTCCCTTGTTGACCCTTACAGGTACTGAGATCCAGATTCCCATCACCCTCTGGGTGAAAACATTTTTCCTCACAACTCCTGTAAACATTCTGCCCCTTTCTTTAGATCTATGCCCCTTGGTCACTGATCCCTCCATCAAAGGGAAACATTTCTTCCTGTCTTCCCGATCAATGTCCCTCATCAGCGTATGCATCACAATCATGTCTTCTCTCAACCTCCTCTGCTCTAAGAAAACAATCCCAGTCTGTCCAATCTGTCTCCATAATGGAAATCCCTAGCCCAGGGAAGATCCTGGTAAATCTCCTCTGCATCCTCTCCAGTGCTATCACTTCCCTCCTATAATGTGGGGTCAGAACTCCACACAATACTCCAGCTGTGACCCAACCAACTTTTTATGCCATTCAGCATCACCTCCTTTCTCTGAAACTCTATGCCTCAGCTTATAAACGGCAGGGAACCTATTTGCCTTGTGAACTACTTTACCCACCTGTGCTGATACCTTTTGGGACTGGTGTACCTGTACACCAAGGTCCCTCTGGTCCTCAGTGCTTCCCAGGGTCCTACTGCTCATCATGGATCTCCTTGCTATGGGTTGTCCCACCCAAGTGCATCACCTTACATTTATCCAGACTGAACTCATTTGCTATTGATCAACCCAACCAGCCCATCAATATCCTCCTGTAATCTGAGGCTATCCTCCTCATTATTTATTACCATCAACTCTTGGAATATCTGTGAACTTACTGATCAACCCTTCTACATTCAATTCTAAATCATTTACACAAACCACAAACAGCAAGGTCCCTAACACTGACCCATGTGGGACCCCCATTGGATGCAGAAAGTTGAGTGCCTTCTTGAACACTCTATCCGCCTTTTGAGCCTCTGCTGTTCTTTGTTTTAGCCCTCGGTAGACTTCACAAGCCTCCCTTTTTCTCTTAACCCAACGCTGCATGTTCACCTTTTGTCTTCATTGGAATATATTAGCCCTGTACTCTCCATATTTCCTTCTGAAATAGCTCCTTGAAAGTGGAGTCGCAGGTAGATAGGATAGTGAAGAAGGTGTTTGGTATGCTTTCCTATATTGGTCAGAGTATTGAGTACAGGAGTTAGGAGGTCATGTTGCGGCTGTACAGGACTTTGGTTAGGCCACTGTTGGAATATTGCATGCAATTCAGATCTCCTTCCTATCGGAATGATGTTGTGAAACTTGAAAGGGTTCAGAAAAGATTTGCAAGGATGTTGCCAGAGTTGGAGGATTTGAGCTACAGGGAGAGGCTGAACAGGCTGGGGCTGTTTTCCCTGGAGGCTGAGAGGTAACCTTATAGAGATTTACAAAATGATGAGGGGTATGGATAGGGTAAATAGGCAAAGTATTTTCCCTGGAACTGGGGAGTCCAGAACTAGAGGGCATAGGTTTAGGGTGAGAGGGGAAAGATATAAATGAGGCCTAAGGGGCAACTGTTTCACGCAGAGGGTGGTACGTGTCTGGAATGCGCTGCCAGAGGAAGTGGTGGAGGCTGGTACAATTTAACATTTCAGAGGCATTTGGATGGGTATATGAATAGGAAGGGTTTGGAGGGATATGGGCCAGTGCTGGCAGGTGGGACTAGATTGGGTTGGGATATCTGGTTGGCATGGACGGGTTGGACCGAAGGGTCTGTTTCCGTGCTGTACATCTCTATGACTCTAGATTCTAAATATATCCCATTATTCTGAGACAGATTTATTTGAAAGTACCTATTCCCAATCCACTCTGGCCAAATGATGTCTGATCTTATTAACACCAGCTTTCCACTACTTTACAACTTTGATTTCAAGCCCATTCTTGTCCCTTTCTATATCTCTGTTAGATTCAAGTTTGTTATGATCGCTGGCTCAAAATGCTCCCCATTGCTACTTCAACCACTTGCCCAGCCTTATTACCCAAGATTAAACTCAGTCACAGTGCGGGGGGGGCAGTCCTTTCACCAGAGGCTAGAAAAAAAAGAGAAAGGGATAGGAAGATGACAATGGCCTTGTGTAAGCTGGCCATCCATTGACTGTTTTCGAAAGGAGGTGAGAAGGAAGGGAACAGAGTGTGGAAGAGGGTCTCATGGGTGTCGGGTTACCTTAGATTGAGGTGGGAAGAGAGCGGATGAAACGCGATGCAGGTTCTCAGGCGATAACACGAAGCTACATTTCCCAAACCAGATGAGGAAGCAATCAGCAGTGTTCCTGGGACAAATATCCATCTCTCCTGCAAACGGTGAAATGGTGATGGTGGTTCTCACATCGTCTAAAGGCTGCATGTTGGTCAACCCTCCGTCAACATATCGCTGCCAAAGGAATCGCAGACACTAACATTCACTGTCACCCAAAACATGGTCCAACCCAGACTCCCCCTTGGGTGCACTCCCTGGGCCTTGTTAAAAAATAAAACTGGACTCTCCAGTACAAGTTGTTCAAATGCTTTGAAATCTCACAGAGTTAAAACAGAAGCACACATTTTTGCAATCAGTTGGGGCCTCATGTTAACTATTTTATCTTTTTAACCTGATCCCCCCACCCCAATCAACGGGAGCTTAGGATTCTCTCTCCTTTCAATAAATGAAACATTTTTCAGGAAACGGCTCCGACTCGAAGAGAAATTAACATTTCAAGATTACTTAGTTATAATCACACAATGTATAATCACTGATCAATCTAATATTGTATTATCTTTGTTAACTGCAACAAATGTAGATTTTAGGCTTATGTGACTCTGCTGAGCTTCACTTAATAATGAAATGCACTATGGGGTTCTGAACAGAATGAAGGTTCAAGCTTTCTTGAGCTGCTGCAGTCCATGTGCTGTGCATACACCAACAGTGATGTCAGGGAGAGAGTGTGGGGATTTTCACCCATTGACAGTGAAGGAACAGCGATGTATTTCCAAGTCAGGATGGTGAGTGGCTTGGAGGGGAACTTGCTGATGTTAATGTTCCCATGTATCTGCTGCCCTTGTCCTTCTAGATGGAAGTGGTCGTGGGTTTGGAAGGTGTGTTCTGAGGATCATTAGTGAAATTCTACAGTGCATCTTGTAGATAACAATAGATATGTACTATTGAGCATTGATGGTGGATGGAGTGGATGTTTATAGTGCTAGTAAACAGGCTGCTTTGTCCTGGATAGTATTAAGCTTTTGAGTGTTGTTGTAACTGCACTCATCCAGGCAAGTGGGGAGTATGCCATCACACTCCTGACTTGTACCTTGTAGATGGATGTGGAGAGTCAGGAGGTGAGTTACTCACCACAGTATTCCTAGCCTCTGACCTGTTCTTATGGCCGCTATATTTATATGGTGAGCCCAGTTGAGTTCTTTGTCAATGGATGTTGATAGTGGGAGATTAGGTAATGGTAACACCATTGAATGTCAAAGGCCAGTGTTTAGATTGTTTCTTATTAGTGATGGTCATAGCCTGGTGCTTGTGTGACTCCGATGTTACTTGTCAGCCCAAGCCTGGATACTGCCCAAATCTTGTTACGTTTGAGCATGGCCTGCTTCAGTATCTGAGGAGTCATGAATGGTGCTGAACATTGTGCAATCATTGGTGACCATCCCCACTTCTGACCTTATGCTGGAGGGAAGGTCATTGATGAAGCAGCTGAAAATTGTTGGGTCTAGGACACTACCCTGAGGGACTCCTGTAGAGTTGTCCTGGAGCTGAGATGTCTGACCTCCAACAACTACAATCATCTTCCTATGTGTCAGGTATGACTCCAATCAGTGGAGAATCTGTCTCCTAATACCCATTTATCCCAGAATGTCCTTGATGTGACATTCAGTCAAATACAGCCTCGATGTTCAATTGAACTGCACACAGCTAATTACATTCTTAACCAGCCAATTATAGCCAGGAAATCCCCTTCCATTGTTTCCTTCCCATTGTATGCAATTACCCCATATACCTCAAATATCTATTCTTCACCCACAAAACCCCACCATAGGCTGCAAGATCCATTGTGTATGACAGATGGTTGGTCACATACAATGCAGCTGTATCGTCTGTTTCACTGGAGGATGACATCATTGCTTACACCAATGTCTCACACCCTGGGCCTGTAAACAATATTGTGCTGTCTCTTCACAAACCGCGTATTCATATGGAGATGTTGGAGTTATCCTGGCTCAAACTGAGATAATTGTCTACATGCTCACTGACTGTGTTGTATCATTTTCTTTTTTCTTTCCAACAAGGTAACATGGATATGTGGTTGGGTGATGGAGCGACAGTGTGTAGCCACCAGTGAGGGTACACCTTGAGAAGTGCCACGTAGATTTAACATGACTACCTGAAATCTTGGTAAATAAGTTTATATTTAATGATCATAGACAGTGCCTGACAAACAGCACCTTCTCCAAGACCATTAGATTGAGGGAAGTGAGGGGCGAGCTGGTTTGTTGAACACCCCACTTCCTAGACAACTTGGAAAGGTACAGTGTACTGCAGGCAATGTGTTGGGAAAATACCAACCATCCTGAATATCACCATTAATGTGTCAATGACTGCTGCACGAGTGGTGCCTTGGAGTTGGCTCACAAAGGGGATTTTGGTGAAATAGCTCCCATGAAATAATGGAACATATCAGTTACAGCTTCGTACCATGACTCAGAAAGAACCTCATTGATTAGACTTTTTTTTGATTAGACTTACAGTGTGGAAACAGGCCCTTCGGCCCAACAAGTCCACACCGACCCGCCGAAGCGAAACCCACCCATACCCCTACATTACCCCTTACCTAACACTACGGGCAATTTAGCATGGCCAATTCACCTGACCCGCACATCTTTGGACTGTGGGAGGAAACCGGAGCACCCGGAGGAAACCCACGCAGACACGGGGAGAATGTGCAAACTCCACACAGTCAGTCGCCTGAGTCAGGAATTGAACCCGGGTCTTCAGGCGCTGTGAGGCAGCAGTGCTAACCACTGTGCCACCGTGCCGCCCTCATGTGGAGTGAGAGGTTCTCTCGGAGGCTGGAGTTGTTCAGTTGATCAAGGTCCTTACTGCTGCTGCGTCAGTAGATGGGTCACTCCATGCTGATGGGAAACTCAGCATGGACTGACTGCAGGCCCAATGGCTAAAGCAGGCCTGTAATTTGGAATTTTATCTTTAGTTCTTACTCACTACATTGTACTGGTAAGAACTGTAGTGTTGAACTTTTAACTTATTTCTTCATTTTTCTTTAATTGTCACCATTCACCTTGTACCTGAGATGGGGCCATGAATAGTGACATTGTACACTTTTCACTGTGCTCCTGTATACCTGTATCTGAGTACACGGGACAATAAAACCTAATTCTAAGAAAGTTTACAAAGTCAATCCCTGGCAGCATTAGCTCCAAGGTGCTTTTGATTCTTATTCCAGTCATGTGTGTGAGGAAGCTAGTTTCAAAGTTGTAACTGTTGCTCCTCATTGCAGTCCATCCAGAAAAGCATTTCACAGTTCCTGTCAGAATGGTAACCTGTTTGGTGACTGGCAACTCCTCCCCAAATTGGGAATTTTGATTTCTCCCCCGTGCGGTATTTCGGGTCTCACAGACAGTATAGTTCACCACTGGAGGGTCCCTTGATCAGCACCACTGGCTCCCTCGCAGATTATACACACCGGTTTAATCCACTTAGTCACAGTGGAATCAGCTGCAAATGTGTTGCTGGTCAAAGCCCTTCCTGATGAAGGGCTTATGCTCGAAACGTCGAATTCTCTATTCCTGAGATGCTGCCTAACCTGCTGTGCTTTGACCAGCAACACATTTGCAGCTGTGATCTCCAGCATCTGCAGACCTCATTTTTTACAGTGGAATCAGGCCATTGCAGAACAGATGAGGAAAAGATGGTCAAAAAACTTAATCCAAGAATGTTACTTTCCCAGAGGGGAAGAGAATGTATGTGGCAGCATAGAACGGGAGCTGAAAACAGAAAGAGGTACGCACAGGTATAACTTCATTCGATGGGAATTAAAAGTTTCACTTTCTAGCACTTAAATATGGAAATAGGACAGGATTGAGTAAATTATCAACTCAACAGGGCATCATAACCTTTTGGTTGTTGCTGATGCCTATAACATTGTGTCTTTTCCCATCATCACCTGATGCGAGGGGGACAGGAAATCTTGCCCTCTATCAGATTCTTCACACCATTTACTCAAAACGGCAGAGCAATCAATTTATAAAAACTCAAGAAAATCCAAAACACCATAAACAAACACAAAGCCCTTTACAAACAGCACAGAATCGATTTAATGTGACCTACAATGTTGATTTCAGGCACCAGTGAATAGAATGGCATATTAAGATCACAAGGACGCCATGTGATCATGTGGCTCAGAGCAAGAAGTGGGAAACAACAGGATTAACATTGACAGGCTAAATCCTCTCTTTGTAAAGCATAGCGATTGATATATGTTTCTCATCCAGCAATCTGCAGATACACAGACTACAAACAGACCCTGAGGCATGGTAACTGGGAGCAACCGAGCTGCACTGACTTAATATTTACAATACATCACAGAGACACCAGGAAGAGTCAAAAGTCCTTAAGGAGAACAGGCAGAAAATCAGAAAAGGAGGAAAAATGAAAGTCTCAAGCCAAGACCCTGGGTAGAAACTGGAATTTCACTAACTTTAAGATCCTTAAACACATTGTTTAAAATTAAGACAGACATTTTGCATTACATGATCTAATGATACAAGTTTGAAGTTTTGAAAATAATTAATTTCTTATTAAATAATATAAATGCTTTGTAGCCTCCCCAACCTTTGACTGCCCATATTTAAAGTGTCTATCTGCATGCATTTCCTGTCCACAGCACCATACTTCCTGTTGTCAAATTCACTGTTTTTATTTTTTTCGACTTTAAATTCCTTTTACCACATTTAAAATGGAAGTTGCTCAGGTGACCTGTGTACTGCCAGTCATGTGCTAGATACTTGCTTCACTTTATCCTGGGTATAGAGACAAGAAAAAACCACTTAGTCTTTCAAGCCGGTTCCACCTTATTCAATATGATCATAGTTGATTTTCTATCTAACTCCATAGCTGTTGGATTTTGAATGGTGTGGGATATAGGTAAAGTAATGTTACTTCTGCAATTCTGCAATTATAATTGATTATACAAAGATAAATGAACTCACACCAGTGTGTAATTGTTTCAGCCAAGAGCTGAGACAACAAGAATGGAAACTATGTGGAGGAAATACGTAATTTTTTTTTGTATTAGCTAAAAATGTATGCAAGAGAGAAACGGGACTGCAAAACAATGGTAGATATTACAGGCGACTAGATAAGATGCTGTGAGGGGAGGCAGTTAAGCTCGATACGCCTGTACAAACAGTAGGTATAAATATCTGTTTCCTAATTTTCCAGAAACACAGGAACAAACCCCAATTCAAAGAGTCTTAATGATAAGATGCTGTGAGGGGCGGCACAGATGGAGGGAGTAGATAATGGTAAGGAAAGGATATGCCTAACAATGACCCACAGCAGGATGAGGTCAAACGGCCTTGTGAGGCCAGGGATAAGCATTTTGTCACAGACAAGGCTGGATAAGGCAAGAGATAAACAGGAGTAATGGGTACTGGTCTGAGGGAAGTGGAGGATGTAAACAGGGGGGGAGCAATGAAATTTTAAAAAATGTAGGAACCAAATTATATAAATATTGAGTATTTGTTGTCTTTGGTGTGTTTTGTCCCTGCCTTGTGGACATCACACCCACTTGCAAGTGTGAAATAAGTGACACTACTGATTCAGATCTTGTCTCGGACTGAAATTATTGCAGTGAGTGAGCTTGGTTTCTCACTAATGGTATGAAGGGTGTTAACAACCTCAGCTTTGAAGTTGATCTGACATCAACTGAAACGTGTGGAAGAGTGTGTCAAATACTGTCACCCTGTTTGCTTCATGTTTCCTAATTTCACACGTGACATGTCTGGTTCGAACATTTTCACCGTCTAGTCCCTGATATAAACTTTGACCCTCTGTCCAAATGACGGGTTTCTCTCTATCGACCTTAACCTTTTCCTTAAAAATTCAATCAGATCACCCCCTAATCTTCCAAAGTTCAGCGAGTCCAGCCCAAGTTTATTTAATTACTCCCGATAATTTAACATTTAGAGTCCAGGTGACATTCTGGTCGCTCTCTCCTGTGCTCCATTCACGATGAATGACCCCTTACATAAAATGTGGTACCCAGGGCTGGTCATAGTACTCCAGTTATAGCTAACAGGACGCGGACAGACAGGAGGAATGAGCAAACACAGGGACGACTAAATTCAAGGCAGAGGGATGGTACATTTTCATTACAAAGGACAAAGAAAGACAGTCCAAGTGACTCTAAAAAGTACACGGAGAAAGAAACATGGAGGGTTTTCAGCACAAGTCAAAGGTGGCAGGACAGGTTGACAATGCCATTAAATAAACCACAGGCCTTTGGAAATCAGGATAAAATGTCAAAAATTAGAAAGGCATTCCATACTGATACAAAACATGCCTTCAGGTAGAGTACTGTGTCCACCTGGGCACTACACTCGGGAAGAGTACAGGAGGGATTTACCAGAACAGCTTGTAGGGTGAGGGGGTTTCAAATGAGTGGACAGATGGGAGAAATTGGAAGTGTTTTTCAGAATAGAGAAGGCCAAGTGCAGATTTGTTAGAGAAGTTTAAAATCATTGGATTTTGATTTGGATAGAACCAACATAACTATGAACAATGAACAAACATGAACTATATCAACTGTCAGTCACTAATTGAGATCACAAGGTAAAAGCAATTAACAAAAGAACCAGCAGAAACTCAAGGATTTAATTCGCAATAGTGCTGAGGGTTTGGAATGCACTGCTTGGAGTGTATTGAGTCCAGAATCAATGGCATCATTTAAAGTGAATTGAATAAATACTTGAAGAAGAATCTTTCAGTGATGCTGGGAAAGATTGGGAAGTGGGATAAATGAATTGCTCTTTGAAGAAGTTAATAGAATGGGTCCTTTTGTCTTCTGTTACTAAAAGGCAAAAAATATTTTTCCAGCTGCAGCCCAGTTGAGAGAATGAGTCAGTGACTACATACCACACCACGGAAAGCTGGAGGGATCAGCCCACAGTAAATAGGAACAAAACAGCTACACAGCAATGCCTGTGTGAAGGAGAGAAGGGGACAGATTCAAACGATACATTTGTTACTTATCTTCATGACATTATCAAGTCTTCACCTTTTACAATTCAACTGAGGATGTACAAAGTTAAAAATCACACAACACCAGGTTCTCGTCCAATAGGTTTAATTGGAAGCACTAGCTTTCGGAGCGACGCTCCTTCATCAGGTGGTTGTGAAGTATAAGATGGGTAAGATGAATAAGATGAGATAAGATGGGTGACTGAGGATGGGTAAGATAGAAAATATCCAATCAAATAGGTTCCAGGATGTGGACAATCTAAAGACAGAGAATAGACCCTAACAATTCTAATCATTTTACTAACAATTTCTCAATATTAAAGTCACTTATACAAGCTCAAATTAAAATGTTAAAGTTGAAGGAATTTCTATGAAATCACAAATGAGGTTAGAACATAAAGAAACAACCATTACAGAATGAGAAGCTGCAAGGACAGGAATGGTACGTTCTAGGCACCGAGTCAGGGAGTCAGGAGGTAACATAAAAAGCCTTTCCAGTTAAACAGTGCCTGAAGGCAGTAACTCAAGGAGAATGGAGAGGGAGAGGGAAAGAATGGGGGCAGGGGGAGAATAGTTGCATGATGGATCACAATGTCTTGGACCAGACCTAAACAACTGTATATGAAGACCTTTTCCTTGTAACGATTTCTGTGGTTAACCGTATCTGGTAAATCAAACATAAATGAGGGTGTCCCAACACCATGGAATCAAACCCTCAATAAGAGAGTTCACATCTGGAGGGGATCGAAAGGACAGTGAGAAGTGGGGCAAAGGCAGGATGTGCTTGGTATCACGTGCAAACATTCTGCACAGTCAGAAAAGTTCCTCAAAGCCCTAACACTTTCAACCTGAATATCGTTAAAAATCACGCAACACCAGGTTATAGTCCAACAGGTTTAATTGGAAGCACACTAGCTTTCGGAGTGATGCTCCTTCAACCACCTGATGAAGGAGTGTCGCTCCGAAAGCTAGTGCTTCTAATTAAACCTGTTGGACTATAACCTGGTGTTGTGTGATTTTTAACTGTGTACATCCCAGTCCAACACCGGCATCTCCAAATCATAACCTGAACATCAGCTGAGAAAAAGTAGATTGTTACCTGGACAAGTTCCTCATTGGAAGTGAAGTCAGAGACCAGGACGTTCTGTCCATCAGACACCCGGGTGAGGGAGATGAAAAGTCTCCCACAGGCAAGTTCATGGGCATTCTTGGGAAGATTCTCCACCAAACTTTTGCGTACATTCTGCAGTAGGTTCATTAAAGGGTGGATCGGACCAAGGAACCATCTCCTTGACAGTCTCGCAATTCGCTTGAGGCTCTGATAGAAATGATCTGGAACACGGTCAGAAATGAATACAAGAGTGACAGGAATCCATGAAAGGAAAAGAACCATTGGTGACAGAACACAATAAACTCGAAAAGCTGGATTTGGGGGGGATTTTGCAAATCTGACCATTTGAAATAGGAAAACCATCCAGCAAAACAGTTCAGTACAAAATCGAAATGCTGGAAATCTGAAAGCAGAAAATGCTAGAAATATTCAGCAGATCTGACCACAGATGAAAGGCAACAGACCTGAAACATTAATCCAACTCAGTCCGTAGGTGCTGCCAATCCCTGGAGCATCCCAGGATCTCTGACTAAATTCTACATTTGTGTGTTCAAATTAACTTGTGCAAAGAAAACATTGAGGTTTAATTTTGACGCAGGTCAAGGGTGTACTCGAGAGTTAGAGACGTGGGAGGATAAATATTAACTGATATGTATGAAGTCAGAAATGTTTGGGGCAGCATGCTTCGTTCATAAATATAATCTTCTCTCTCGCATTTCCTCTTCGAGTCTGAAATGAAATTCTGACAAGTTGAAAAATAAAGCATCACAAATAATGAGTTTTTCGGAAATAGAATGAACCGAAAATCTATCCTCAGCGACCAGACAAGACGTGGACAGAGAAAGGGAAATATAGAAAACAACCAACAGGGGAGAAAGATAGTGAAAAATAATTCAATTCACCTCCCCCTCTTCTCCAGGATAGGAGATTGATGAAGAGGGATTGTTCACCATGAATACAGTCAGAGGGGATATCACGTGGGAGTTTGTTACAGCACAGCGGCAGGTGTGGAAATATGTTCGAGACATTCAAAGCATGAAGTTGCAGAAGAGGGGATGGATTTGGGAGGTGACCGTGTTGTCAGATATTTCTTGGAGGTTAAAGGAGGATGGAAATGGGACAGTGGTAGTTTGTAGACAGAGCAGATAAGGAGTGTTTGTTTGTGGAGTCGGATGACGACAGCAGATTTTTTCAGAGGAGAGTCTCAATTCTACTGTCACATTCTGGCAGTGCAGAACATTGGTTCGGAATATGGTTCGGAATTTTTGGAATATGACATTCCGTTCTGGTTTCCTTGCTGTAGGAAAAAAATATTGTTAAACTTGAAAAGATGTTGAAAGAGTTTACAAGGATGTTACCAGGATTGGAGGGTTTGAACTATAGGGAAAGGTTGAATAGGCTGGGACTGTTTTCCCTGAAACATCAGAGGCTGAGGGGTGACCTTATTCAGGTTTATAAAATCATGAGGGGCATGGATAGGGTGAATAGTCAAACATGGAACATGATGAACAAAGGCTCAAAGACTGGACAGGTGGGATGTTGAAAGTGTCAGTGCAAGTGGCTCAGATAGGCATTTCATTTCATCTGCTTGACATTCAGTTTACCCAGGATGCAGCATACAACAAATTAATCAATAATGGCCTGAAGTGATTGAACAACAGGAGACAACCTGAGCAAATATTCTGGGCAGTTTAAATGAAGAGAGAGATTTAGGGAAAAGCATGAATTCAAGAGAGAAAGAACACAATGATAAGGAGGACATGATAATCACTGAGGACCAGAAGGTGCTTGGCATAAAAGATGAAGGAAGAAAGACAATAGACAATAGACAATAGGTGCAGGAGTAGGCTATTCAGCCCTTCGAGCCTGCACCACCATTCAATATGATCATGGCTGATCATTCCTAATCAGTATCCTGTTCCTGCCTTATCTCCATAACCCTTGATTCCATTATCCTTGAGAGCTCTATCCAACTCTTTCTTAAATGAATCCAGAGACTGGGCCTCCACTGCCCTCTGGGGCAGAGCATTCCACACAGCCACCACTCTCTGGGTGAAGAAGTTTCTCCTCATTTCTGTCCTAAATGGTTTACCCCGTATTTTTAAGCTGTGTCCTCTGGTTCGGCACTCACCCATCAGCGGAAACATGTTTCCTGCTGCCAGAGTGTCCAATCCTTTCATAATCGTATATATCTCAATCAGATCCCCTCTCAGTTTTCTTAACTCAGGGTATATAAGCCCAGTCGCTTCAGTCTTTCAGTGTAAGGTAATCCCTCCATTCCAGGAATTGACCTCGTGAACCTACGCTGCAGTCCCTCAATAGCCAGAATGTCTTTCCTCAAATTTGGAGACCAGAACTGCACACAGTACTCCAGGTGTGGTCTCACCAGGGCCCTGTACAGCTGCAGAAGCACCTCTTTGCTTCTATACTCAATTCCTCTTGTTATGAAGGCCAGCATGCTATTAGCCTTCTTCACTACCTGCTGTACCTGCATGTTTGCCTTCATTGACTGGTGTACAAGAACACCCAGATCTCTTTCTACTGCCCCTTTACCTAAATTAATTCCATTGAGGTAGTAATCTGCCTTCCTGTTCTTGCCACCAAAGTGGATAACCATACATTTATCCACATTAAACTGCATCTGCCACCCATCTAACTTGTCCAGGTCACCCTGTAATCTCCTAACATCCTCATCACATTTCACCCTGCCACCCAGCTTTGTATCATCAGCAAATTTGCTAATGTTATTGCTGATACCATCTTCTATGTCATTAACATATATTGTAAAAAGCTGCGGTCCCAGCACTGATCCCTGCGGTACCCCACTGGTCACTGCCTGCCATTCCAAAATGGAGCCGTTTATCACTACCCTTTGTTTCCTATCAGCCAACCAACTTTCAATCCAATCTAGTACTTTGTCCCCAATACCATGCGCCCTAAGTTTACTCACTAACCTCTTGTGTGGGACTTTATCAAAAGCTTTCTGAAAGGCCAGGTACACTACATCTACTGATCTCCCTCGTCCATCTTCAGAGTTGCATCCTCAAAAAATTCCAGAAGATTAGCCAAGCATGATTTCCCCTTCATAAATCCTTGCTGACTCTGTCCTATCCTGTTACTACTATCCAGATGTGTTGTAATTTCATCCTTTATAATAGACTCCAGCATCTTTCCCACCACTGAGGTCAGACTAGCTGATCTATAACTTCCTGCTTTCTCTCTCCAACCTTTCTTAAAAGGTGGTATAACATTAGCCACCCTCCAATCCTTGGGTGGCACGGTGGCACAGTGGTTAGCACTGCTGCCTCACAGCGCCTGAGACCCGGGTTCAATTCCTGACTCAGGCGACCGACTGTGTGGAGTTTGCACGTTCTCCCCGTGTCTGCGTGGGTTTCCTCCGGGTGCTCCGGTTTCCTCCCACTGTCCAAAGATGTGCAGGTCAGGTGAATTGGCCATGCTAAATTGCCCGTAGTGTTAGGTAAAGGGGTAAATGTAGGGGTATGGGTGGTTGCGCTTCGGCGGGTCGGTGTGGACTTGTTGGGCCGAAGGGCCTGTTTCCACACTGTAAGTAATCTAATCTAATCAATCCTCAGGAACCGACCCCGAATCTATCGAACTCTGGAAAATAATCACCAACGCATCCATGATTTCCCGAGCCACCTCCTTCAGTACCCTGGGATGTAGACCATCAGGCCCCAGAGACTTATCAACCTTCAGACCTAACAGTCTCTCCAACACCAAATCCTGGCAAATATAGATTCCCTTAAGTTCAGGTCCTTCAGCCACTGTTACCTCAGGGAGATTGCTTGTGTCTTCCCCAGTGAACACAGATCTGAAGTACCCATTTAATTCTTCTGCCATTTCTTTGTTCCCCATAATATATTCCCCTGTTTCTGTCTTCAAGGGCCCAATTTTAGTCCTAACCATTTTTTTGCCTTGCACATACTTAAAAAAAGCTTTTACTATCCTCCTTTATATTATTGGCCAGTGAATATGTCATTGAGAAGCTTTGATGTTGGGGGTGTGATAGAGAACAAGGAACTTGAGAGGAAATTGAAAGCTGTGAAACCAGCAACAATGCTCCGAGGTAATGAAGCCAGAGATTAGATTAGATTACTTACAGTGTGGAAACAGGCCCTTCGGCCCAACAAGTCCACACCAACCCGCCGAAGCGCAACCCACCCATACCTCCACATTTACCCCTTACCTCACACTACAGGCAATTTAGCATGGCCAGTTCACCTGACCCGCACATCTTTGGACTGTGGTAGGAAACCGGAGCACCCGGAGGAAACCCACGCAGACACGGGGAGAACGTGCAAACTCCACACAGTCAGTTGCCTGAGTCGGGAATTGAACTCAGGTCTCAGGCGCTGTGAGGCAGCAGTGCTAACCACTGTGCCACCGTGCCGCCCGTAAGAGGACTCATCAAACTTGGTGATAAAAGGCATGTTGCCAGGCTGTCTTGTGCAAGATTTGGAAGGTTTTCCAGGCTGCAAGGCTGCAGGAGGTGGGTCACTGGCATCACCTATTGTATCTACAGCATCCCGACAAGGCCACGGTGTTATTGAAATCTCCCATTACAAATTTCCATCAAGCAAAACGCTTGTGAAGGGATATTCTCAAGGAGTTGTTGAGAGGGGTGTGATAAACTGAGAGTCCACGTGGTCAGTGTAGAGAGTAGGAATGGGAGAAGACTGGCAAGAGTGTGGTCACATGGGCTAGTGAGGATGGCAACTGTACGGTCTGGGGCAATTCTGAAGATTCGCCACACGAGGCAGCAACGAGAGCCTCAATGAGTCTTTCAGACAGTGCTAAGAAAGACAGAGAGAAACTGTGGGGTTGGAGGAAGTATGACAGGCACAGCAGCAGGAAGTTAGGAACATTGAGCAATCCCAAAGGTGGGGGAGTAATGAACAAAGTGCCCGAGAGGGGAGCAATAACGTCTAAAGGGAATAATGAGAAAAAAAGATCAAAGAAGTGAAAGGCTCAGATCCGGAATGAAGCCAAAACACGACAAAAATCAGGTTCAAACAACACAGAGAAAGGTTCTGAGGAAGGGTCATTGGACCCAAAATATTAACGCTGAATTCTCTTTGCAGATGCTGCCAAACCTGCTGAGCTTTTCCAGCAACTTCTGCTTTTGTTTTTGATAACCCAGAGAAAGGTTTGGAATCGATCATCCCCACTGCTAACATCCATCTTATACAGCACAGGGCAGCGCATTCAGACCATGGCTTGTGGAGAAACAAGAAGTGATCCACTTAGCTGTCACCTTCCTTCGGTTTCCCGTCAGGAAGACCATGATGGAGAAGCAAACAAGAATCAGGAATGGAATTGGGATTGTTTCCTCTCAGTTATAAAGGAAACACCCTTGGACTTCAATGATTGGAGCTGACCAACACTCTGAATGGACAGAATCAAGATTTGATCTTTAGATAGAAGTCCACATGCTGTATTCTCCACTGAGTAGCTTCAATGAACAACCCAGTACCTCAGCACCATGGGACACAGTGGGTGATTACAGTGACTGGCTACACTTCTCCTGGGAGCCAATATCTATTGCAAAATCATAATCAACAGGGCTACATGACAGTTATCGAGGTATACAAAGAAGGCCCTTTCGTCCATCATATCCACACCTGTCAAAATCAACCACCTAACTATTCTAATCCGATGTTTCAGCACTAGGCCCATAGCCTTCTATACTTCAACATCACAAGTGACCATCCAAATACTTCTTCAGTGCTAAGAGAGTTTCTGCCTCTCCAACCCTTACAGGCAGCCAGTTCCTGGTTCCCACCACCCTCTGATTTGCCCTGGAAACTTCCTACCCCTCACCTTCAATATACCTCTCCGGTCATTTATCATTGATAAATCCTTACAGTGTGGAAAGACTTATTCAACCATAAATTCTGTACCGACCCTTCGACGATCGTCCCACTCAGACCCTAACCCTATAATCCCACATTTACCATGGCCTGGCCATCCCTGGAACCTATGGGCAATTTAACATGGCCAATCCACCTAACCTGCACATTCTGTGGGAGGAAACCCACACAGACACGGGGAAAATTGCAAGCTCCACATAGACAGTCGCCCGAGGCTGGAATCGAACCCAGGTCTCTGGCATTGTGAGGCAGCAGTGCTAACTCCTGAGCCACCGTACTGTCTCTCAAATGAAGGGGAGAAGTTTCTTCCTGTCTACCCTGTGCCCCTCATAATTTTGTACATTTCAATCAGATCTTCTCTCAATTTCCTCTGCTCTAAGGATAACGACGAGGAGAGAGTGAGAATGACAGATGCTGGAGATCAGAGTCGAGAGGGTAGCACTGGAAAAGCACAGCAGGTCAGGCAGCATCCGAGAGGCAGCAGAGTCAACATTTTGGACACATTTCTGATGAAAGGTTTATGCCCGATTCATCGACTCTCTTGTTCCTCAGGTGCGGCCTGACCTGCTGTGCTTTTCCAGCACCACACTTTTCACTCTAACAAAAACCACCCCAGTCTGTCCAATCTTTCTCCACAGCAAACTCGCCAGCCCTGACAACATCCTGGTAAACTGCTTCGGTCCCCTCTCCAGTGTTCCTACATCCCTGCCAAGTGGATGTCAATATTCTAGCTGTGCCCTAACCACAATTTTCTACAGTTCCAGCATTACCTGCCTGCTCTTAAACTGGGCTAATAAAGGGAATCTCATCTGTTCTGATATATTATTGGACATGGGTATATACACACCAAGGTCACTCTGATCCTCCAGACTTCCTGGGGTCCTGCCATTCATCAGGCTTTGCAGTTTGTGAGATTTATTTGTGTACACGTTAGCTGTCGCCTTTTCCTTATTCTAACACTGACTGCGCTTTAAGAGTTGTCTGTGGAGCAGCTCTGGTAAAGACTAAGATTAGACAAGGCGCTGTAGAAACTGAAGTTCCCGCAATTGTCAGGAGATCCCTTCAGTTCGCTCCAGCCCATTGCCCTGAGACACTATGGTCAGTGCTTTAGGTGAGTCAGCCCGTCCAGGTAGAGGGAGCAGAGATGTTATACTGCTGCAAAGGTTAGCGAGCTGGACAGCAGGGAGAGTGTGCTACTGACAGAGCGGGACAGCAGGGAGAGTGTGTTACGGACAGAGCGGGACAGCAGGGAGAGTGTGTTACTGACCGAGCGGGACAGCAGGGAGGGTGTGTTACTGACCGAGGTGGACAGCAGGGAGACTGTGTTACTGACCGAGCGGGACAGCAGGGAGGGTGTGTTACTGACCGAGCTGGACAGCAGGGAGGGTGTGTTACTGACCGAGCTGGACAGTAGGGAGAGTGTGTTACTGACCGAGGTGGACAGCAGGGAGAGTGTGATACTGACCGAGCTGGACAGCAGGGAGGGTGTGTTACTGACCGAGTGGGACAGCAGGGAGAGTGTGTTACTGACCGAGCTGGACAGCAGGGAGAGTGTGTTACTGACCGAGCAGTACAGCAGGGAGAGTGTGATACTGACCGAGCAGGACAGTAGGGAGAGTGTGTTACTGACCGAGCGGGACAGCAGGGAGAGTGTGTTACTGACCGAGGTGGACAGCAGGGAGGGTGTGTTACTGACCGAGTGGGACAGCAGGGAGAGTGTGTTACTGACCGAGGTGGACAGCAGGGAGGGTGTGTTACTGACCGAGCGGGACAGCATGGAGGGTGTGTTACTGACCGAGTGGGACAGCAGGGAGTGTGTGTTACTGACCGAGCGGGACAGTAGGGAGTGTGTGTTACTGACTGAGGTGGACAGCAGGGAGTGTGTGTTACTGACCAAGGTGGACAGCAGGGAGTGTGTGTTACTGACCGAGTGGGACAGCAGGGAGAGTGTGTTACTGACCGAGCGGGACAGCAGGGAGGGTGTGTTACTGACCGAGCTGGACAGCAGGGAGGGTGTGTTACTGACCGAGGTGGACAGCAGGGAGAGTGTGTTACTGACCGAGGTGGACAGCAGGGACAGAGTGTGTTACTGACCGAGGAGGACAGCAGGGAGGGTGTATTACTAACCGAGGTGGGCAGCAGGGAGACTGTGTTACTGAGCGAGCGGGACAGCAGGGACAAAGTGTTACTGATTGAGGTGGACAGCAGGGAGAATGTGTTACTGACCGAGGTGGACAGCAGGGAGGGTGTGTTACTGACTGAGGTGGACAGCAGGGAGGGTGTGTTACTGACCGAGCGGGACAGCAGGGAGAGTGTGTTACTGACCGAGGTGGACAGCAGGGAGAGTGTGTTACTGACCGAGTGGGACAGCAGGGAGAGTGTGTTACTGACCGAGCCGGACAGCAGGGAGAGTGTGTTACTGACCGAGGTGGACAGCAGGGAGAGTGTGTTACTGACCGAGTGGGACAGCAGGGAGGGTGTGTTACTGACCGAGGTTGACAGCAGGGAGGGTGTGTTACTGACCGAGCGGGACAGCAGGGAGGGTGTGTTACTGACCGAGCCGGACAGCAGGGAGAGTGTGTTACTGAACGAGGTGAACAGTAGGGAGGGTGTGTTACTGACCGAGCTGGACAGCAGGGAGGGTGTGTTACTGACCGAGCTGGACAGCAGGGAGGGTGTGTTACTGACCGAGGTTGACCGCAGGGAGGGTGTGTTACTGACCGAGGTTGACCGCACAGACAACAGCAGCAGCGATGAGGGAGCCGGCCGATGCCCCGTACACTCTGGGCGCTGTCTCCAGCAGCTCCGGGGTGTTCTCCAGCAGACACTCTGCCACTCCCAGGTGGTAGGTGACCAGGAACCCACTGCCAGCGAAAGACAGTGCCCGGTGCAGGCGGAGCCCCGCTGCTGGGGTAAGGGCATGTTCCCTGGGTAACTCCTGCCCGATCCTGGGTGACTCCCGCCCGGTCCTGGGTGACTCCTGCCCGGTCCTGGGTGACTCCTGCCCGGTCCTGGGTGACTCCTGCCCGATCCTGGGTGACTCCTGCCCGATCCTGGGTGACTCCCGCCCGGTCCTGGGTGACTCCTGCCCGGTCCTGGGTAACTCCCGCCCGGTCCTGGGTGACTCCCGCCCGGTCCTGGGTGACTCCCGCCCGGTCCTGGGTGACTCCTGCCCGATCCTGGGTGACTCCTGCCCGATCCTGGGTGACTCCTGCCCGGTCCTGGGTGACTCCTGCCCGGTCCTGGGTAACTCCTGCCCGGTCCTGGGTGACTCCTGCCCGGCCTCTGGCGGGTCCAACATCCCGCTGCTCCCCTCCATTCGGCCCGGCAGCGGCAGGATGTCCCAGAGCAGGAGGCAGCTCCACTTCCCACATCCTCCACCGGGATCTCCCTCCATTCCTGCTTTCCTGACACCCCTCCCCCCTCAGACACATCCCTCTGGGGCGGGGGTGGGGTGGGGTAAATGTCCCTGGAAACCCTTCCCTCCCTCCACCTCTGAGCCCTCATACCCCCCTCCCCCTCCCCCTGTTCCCTGTCCCCTGCCTCTGTCCTCAGCCCCAGTCCCTGTCCCCTGCCCCTGTCCCCTACCCTTGTCCCCTGTCCCCAGCCCCTCTCTCCTCCCCCTATCCCCTGCCCCCGCTCCCTGTCCCTGCCCCTGGCCCCTGCCACTGCCCCCTGCCTCCAGCCCCTGCTTCAGTCCCCAGCCCCTGCCCCTATCCCCAGCCCCTGTCCCTGCCCCCAGCCCCTGTCCCCAACCCCTGCCCCTGTCCCTTCCTCCTGTTCCCAGCCCCTGTCCCTGCCTCTGTCATCAGCCCCTGCCCCTGCCCATGCCCCTATCCCCAGCTCCTGCCCCTGTCCCCAGCCCCTGCCCCTGCCCCTTCCCCTTCCCCTGTCTCTTCCCCCCTGCCCCCTGCCCCTTGGCCCTGCCCCCTGCACCTTGCCCCCGGCCACTGCCCCTGCCCCTGCCACTGCCCCCAGGGTGTCCCTGGGCTGTACAGGGTGGGGGTTTGGGGGTATCCCCGGGCTGTACTGGGTGGGATTTACCCACAACACCGTTCACACCCACCCCCAATGCCGTCCGCTCTCACCCTGCCGCCCCACACACCCCCAAAACCATCCGCTCTCATCCCCAACACCGTCCGCTCCCACCCTGCCCCCCACCCCCAACACCATCTGCTTCCACCTCACCCCTGCCCAGCCCCAACCCCGTTCCTTGCCACCTCTCTGCTCCACCTTCCCAACCAACCTATCACCATTACCCCACTTATCACATGCCACCTACCTTCCCCCAGACCTACCCCTACCACCTATTTATCTCTCATCCCCCTTCCCCCACATCCACATTCCTGATGAAGGGCTTATGCCTGAAACATTGACTCTCCTGCTCCTCGGATGTTGCCTGACCCGTTGTGCTTTTCCAGCACCACTGTTTTCGGCTCTGACTCTCCAACAGCTGCAGTCCTCACTTTGTCCCTGTCTCTGTCCATGCCTTTCCAAGTGACAGTTGATCTGATCTCTCAGGATTGATCCTGAACATTTACCCACCATCAAAGTAACACTAACTGGCTTATGATTTTTAGTATTTTCCTTGTACACTTTTTAAACAATGGAGCCACATTGCATTCCTCCAGTCCTCTGGCACTTCCCCTGTGTCTAGTGAAGATTGCAAAATAATCCTCAGAGCATCTGCTGTTTCCTCCCTGACCACCTTCAACATCCGAAAGAGCAATCCATCCAGCCCTGATGACCTATCCAATTTTGAGGATTCCAACTTCTCAAACACTTCCTCTCTCATGATTATTTTGTCCAATATTTCACACTGCTGCTCCGGGGTTACCATTCCTGATGAAGGGCTTATGCCTGTAACGTCAATTCGCATCCTTGGATGCTGCCTGATTGGCTGTGCTTTTCCAGCACCACACTCTCGAGTCTGATCTCCAGCATCTGTAGTCCTCACCTTCTCCTACCTGGGTTAGTGTACCCACATCATCCTGTGAATACAGAGATAAAGATTTATTGAAGATTCATTCCACATCCTCTGCATCTTCACACAAATTCCTCCTTCATCTCTGATAGTCCCACCTTTTTCTTCAACTATCCTTTTGCTGTTTATACTCTGGTAAAAGATCTTCGGGTTTTCCTTTATCTTGCTTTCTCATCTTTTTTTCATGCCTTCACTTTGAGTTCCTTTTTTTTTAACCTTTGGCTATCTGCATTATTGACTTTTTTGTGACAGTCATAAACATTCTTTTCCAGTTTAACCTTCCCCTGTACCTTCTAGACAACCATGGGGGTCTAGATTTGGCAGTAGATTAGATTAGATTAGACTTACAGTGTGGAAACAGGCCCTTCGGCCCAACAAGTCCACACCAACCCGCCAAAGCGCAACCCACCCATACCCCTACATTTACCCCTTACCTAACACTACGGGCAATTTAGCATGGCCAATTCATCTGACCCGCACATCTTTGGACTGTGGGAGGAAACCGGAGCACCCGGAGGAAACCCACGCAGACACGGGGAGAACGTGCAAACTCCACACAGTCAGTCACCTGAGTCGCCTCAGTAGCATTCTTCTTGTTGGAGGGACCTGTTTGCTTTGGTGCCTACCACTGAGTTTTCCTTTAGCCATACTGTTCAGTCCACCTCAGCTAAATCACTTCGCAGTTTTGTAAAATTTGCCTTTCCCCAGTTTGAAAATTTTACTCCTGATTTACTTCTGTCACAATACTAACTCTAACCGAATGGTGGTCTCTATCCCCGATATGGTTGTCCGCTGTCACTTCACCCACTCATCCATTTTCATTTCCCGAAATGTAATCTTGATTTGCGTCTCTTCTCATTGGGGCTTGTCACCTACTGTTTAAAATAACATCCGGACAAAGTGCATGAATATTTCACCCTCACTAGCCCTTCTATTGTTTGAAACCCAGTTGATATTTGGATAATTAAAGTCTCCTACTAATATTGCCATTTTATTCCTATGGGCAGAAATCTGTCTGCATCTGTGTTCTTTTATCTCCCTCTCACTATCTAGAGTTCTGTAGTACCCTCCTCGTAATGTGACAGCTCCTTTTTTATTCCTAAAACTTATTCCATTAAGCCTCATTTGTTAACTTGTTTAATATATCATCCCTTCCCACAACTGTGACTGATTTTATCACCAATACTGCTACCCTCCACCCTTTTTTGTCACCCACTCTACCTTGCCCTCTTTCTGTTGCAGTAATGATGTCCTGTTGCCATGTGTCTGTGCCATCTGTACCCATAGTTAATCAGTCTTGTTTGCAATAACTCCCTGCATTGAATCAGGAACAGCTCAACCTCATCAATTTCCTCTGCTGGATGTTTTTGAATCCTCATTCCCTTTGTCTTTCCAAGTCACTGACCATCTCACTAACTAATGTTCCACCTCTTGTTTCCTGATCTGAATCTGACCATCTAAGCCGACACATTGGTTCCCTTACCCTCTGCCATGCTCGTTTAAAACCTCACCAACTAAACTAGCAAAAGCCCCCGTGAGGAGATTTGTCCCACTTCTGCCCAGGTCCAACTCACCAGAATTATACAGTCCCACCTACCCCAGAAATGGCCTCAAGAATCTAAACCCATCCCCTGGTACACCATTTCTCCAGCCGATATGCATTCACCTGATCTCACCTTTTATTCCTGCTCTCACTAGCACATGGCACTGGGAGTAATCCTGAGATTACTACAAGTGAGGCCTTGCCTTTTAATTTTTCTCCCAACTTTCTATATTCAGCTTTCGGGTCCTCATCCCTTTGTTTAGCTATGTCACTGGCTGTTCACCCTCCTGCTCCAGAATGTCCTGCAGCCACTCCATGACATCCTAATACTGGCATCTTGAGGCAACATACGACTCTGGATTCACCTTGGCAGCTGCAGAAGCCCCTATCTGTACCCTTTGCTATTGAATCCTCTTTCACCACAGCCCTGCCACTCACCTTCCTCCCGTTCTGTGCGGCAGAGACATCTGCGGTGCCATGAACGTGGCTGACGTTGGCTTCCCCTGAGAAACCACACCACCCCCAACAATATCCAAAGCGGTCTAACTGGTTGAGAGGGGGATGATCACAGGGGCTTTCTGCACTTCCTCTGACTTTGTCTGATGGTCACCCATTCCCTTTCTGCCTGTGTAATCCCCACTTACAGTATGACCACTTCACTAAAGGTGTTGTCTATGAAACTCAGCATTGCACATGCTCCACAGTGGAGCTCCAGCTCCAGCTCCAGCTCCACAAAGCAGTGAGCCAGTATTTGCAGTTGGGCACACTTCCTACACCTGTAGCCATCAGGGACACTGGAGCATCCCTTTTATCCCATATAGTGCAAGGGGAGCACCCCATGGGTCTGAGGTCTCCTGTCATGACGTCTGTCTGTATTAAGCTAGTTGGTTCCTTTAAGAGAATTTAACTAGGCTAGGAACCTTCCTTCATTTCAAACACTTCTATTTTAAAATTCCTACTTTTATTCAAGCTGATATATTGTGGTCTAAAAACTAAGAAAACTACTCTGCAGGTATCACTTACCAATTGGCTGTTTTCTGTAAGTTAGTTATCAATCTGAACTTCCCAGGCTGAGAGTAAACACTGCATTCAGTTTTTCAGCTTCACCTCCTCCTTGTCCCACCTAACTGCCTGCGTTCATCCAACATCAAAGTACTCTTGTTCAGCCAAGCAGCTCTCACAGAAAGTTCTCATTTGAATTTCTTCCAAAAAAGATGTCTGATGTATATAATTAGCAGCTTGTTCCAGATTAATGATGATGGATATTTCAGACTGATATAGAGCAAACACTAAACTTAATGTCTCTCCTTCACCATTGGATATTGCTATCAACATGTGGTCAATTTCTGGCAGGCCATTCAATCCCCAGCTTGTAGCAAATCAGCACTCTCACCACCGTTGAAGGAGTTCTCATGTAAGTTTGAATGGATTCTCAGTTTTCAGTGATGGTAAAGCCAGTGACATTGTCAGCACAAGTTATTCAAGGAACGTGGACATTCTTGTATCCATTCAAATTTTCTGCCTTCAACAAATTCATCAAAGAAACTGCAGGACTGCTGAAGTTCAGAATAAATGTTTAACAGCCCATTCAATCCAACATCTTACTGATGTTTGGCACAGGAAAATCCAAACTAGCCTTTCCCTTCACTTCTCTAGTGCTATCTGACCTTGTCTTTTCATTCTTTGACATTTTTATGTGCAATAACTTTTAAATGCTCTTTGGCTAACTCATATGCTTTGATTAATTCTCTCTGAAACTCAATGTATAGTCTTTGAACTTTAGGTTATTAAGTTTTATTTATTCAAGTGGTTCCCTCACATCCAGTTCATTTATCAGTTCGAAAGGATTGAATCCTGTGGATCATTACAAACATTCCTAATGCAAATAGGAACAACAAAAATCCTTTCTTATTCTCTTGTAAGATGTGGGCATCAGAAGCTAGGCCAGTATTTATTGCCTGTCCCTAATTGCCCCTTGAGACGATAGGGGTGAGCTGCCTTCTTGAACCGCTGCAGTCCACCTGCTGTAGGTAGACCCACACTGCCACGCGGGGAGGATTTCCAAGATTTTGACCCAGCAACTGTAAAGGAACGCCAATATACTTCCAAGTCAGGATGGTGAGTGGCTTAGAGGGGAATGTGTAAGTGGTGGTGTCATTATGTATCTGCTGCCCTTGCCCTGCCATCTAGAGATGGACGTGGTTGGGGATTTCGAATGTGTTGTCTAAGGACCTTTGGTGAATTTCTGTAGTGCATCTTCTAGATAGTACACACTGCTGCTACTGAATGTCAGTGATGGAGAAAGTGAATGTTTGTGAATGTGGTGCCAATTTTGTTCTGGATGGTGTCAAGCTTCTTGAATGTTGTTGGAGTTGCATCCATCCAGGCAAGTCTGGAATATTCCATCACACTCCTGACTCATGCCTTGTAGATGGTGGACAGGCTTTGGAGAGTCAGGAGATAAATTACTGATTACATATTCCTAGCTTCTGAACTGCTCCTGTAGCCACTATGTATTAATATTGCAAATGCAGTTGAGTTTCTGGTCAATGATGACCCCCAAGAATGTTGATAGACAGGGACTGAGTGATGGTAATATGGTGGCTCAGTGCTGGGGACTTGGGTTTGATTCCCACCTCGGGTGACTGTACATGTGGAGTTTACACATTCTCCCCACATCTGCATGGGTTTCCACCCACAGTCCAAAGATGTGCAAGTCAGGTGAATTGGCCAGGCTAAATTGCACATGGGGTAAAATGCATTAGTCAGCGGTCTCTGTAGGAGAATAGGTCTGGGTGGGTTAATTTTTGAAGGGTCGGTGTGGACTTGTTGGGCTGAAGGGCCTGTTTCCATACTGTAGGGAAACTAATCTAATACCATTTAATGTCAAGGCGCAGTAGTTAGATGATCTCATATTGAAGATGGTCATAGCTGGAATTTGTGCGATGTAAATGTTACTTGCCACTTGTCAGCTCTGGCTTCGATATTGTCCAGAACCTGTTGCATTTGAACATGGATTACTTCCCTTAATGCAGCCCTTAAGATATTGTTCTCAATAACTCGAATCACAGTTTTCAAAGTTTGATCCCATCTTTCTAATGCACCATGAAATTTGGGTTCTAAGTGGAAGATAACATTTTGTTTTATTACAAAATTATTCATCATTTATTTGAATGTGAGCGACATACAAACAGATAAAAGTTCAAATTCTATTCTGATCCGAATCTCTTAATCAATATTCGAAACAGAAATTTCATAACAATCTGAATCAATTCTCCCTTAATACATTTTAAGAAAAACATTCTTTGCACTTGTGACAATGCAGTCACCTTGGCAAGGTTATTTTGTCTTTTTTCTGAGATGTCGTAAAGGCAAAGGTGCCGAAAGTCTGGAAATGTCTACCTTAACAATGGCAGGGGAGTGGCCAGTACTCCCAGTTCAGTTTTTTCTAGTTTGGTTCAGTTGTAACAGAGAAGCTGCTGGTTTAATGATAGCAGAAGCTGCTGCAGTCCAGCGAAATGTTCCAAGCTTCAGCAGATGATTCTTGACTGACTTTTCTCTCTAAAATCTCTCCTGCCTGTAAAAACCTGTGTTTGAATTTACCTTTTGCCGAGGCATGTGTTTATGGGATGCTACGGGAATTGGGACAGATCCTGAGCTAAGTTGCTATGTCAGGTCAGTTAAGTTTTTCAATTGTTATTCTAAATACTGTTTTCTTCTTGTTCATATTTTAACTGCAGTGTTTAAATAAATTCTGTTTTGTTTAAAGCTGTATCACATCTGGAATATCCACTCTACATCTGTCTTTAAAATAAGAAAAAGTTAGGGTCTGGCTACATTCTTAAAATATTTAGAGGGGGTCTGGCCTCACCCACAACACACTAGCTCTACCATTTTAATACCTATTTCCTTTCTTGATACTGCCTTTTCTGAATGGATATTCCTGCTACAGCTGAGTCTCTCATTTAACTTCCAGCAATTGGCTTTTGTATTCCACTCATGTTCCAATGGAAGGATATTACTTTATTTATTTCACTTTTTCATTCTAGTCTTTCACCTTTATTGTTTGTTCTCCGTAACCTGTAGCTGTTCCATCCACAGATGTCTATTTGTTGAATTTCCTTGTGGATTTCCCATGTCACCATCACCCCCAGCTGGAACTATCACACGCGTTTGTTGGAACCTGCTGACTCTTTGACCTTTGATACTTGACATTTAACCAAATAAGTTTTCAAGTTTGAAGAACGCTATTTCTGAAATCTTCCATAGTCATAATCTCCTTTACATTTCACAATTCACAAATCTGATGCAGTAAATTAAATTAGCCAATTCCCAAACTCGGCCTGAAAACAGATATACTACTCACTCCTGGTGAATATGTTTGGGCTGTTGGATTTAATTCACTGAACCTGGCTGACTGGAGCACTCAGGGTCACCTTAGTGTGAAGGTGGATCTTGTACAAACTCTTCAGCAACTGAGTCTTTGTTGAGGGAATGACCATCAGGTGTCCCTTCTTATAGCCTCTGTGTGACCCCTTCTGGAATGTTATCTGGCTTCAGCCAATGGGGTCACAGGGCAAGGGTCACAGCACCCAACGAGTTTAGGCCAAGTCATCCTGGGCATACCCACCTCCTTTCCAAGATATAATTACTCCATAACGCCAAGGGGTCTGTCCAAAACTGGAGAATATCTAAGAACATAAGAAATAAGACTTCTGGCCTATTGAGCCTGCACTGCCATTTAGTAAGGTCGTGGCTGACACTCTCACGGACTCAGCTCTACTTACCTGCCCATTCATTCTATTCCTTAAGTTCTTTACTCTTCTAAAATCTTACAAACGTTCAATGAGGGAACCTCAACTACTTCACTGGGCAGGGAATTCCACGGATTCACATCCCTTTGGGTGAAGAAATTTCTCCTCGACCCCGTCCTAAATCTGCTCCCCCTTATTTTGAGGCCATGCTCTCTAATTCTAGTTTCACCGGTCAGTGGAAACAACTCCCCTGCTTCTATCTTACCTCTTCCCTTCTTAACACAAACACAATGTCTGCTGTTCTGGCTGAGTACCTCTTAATGAATGTAGGTTTGCTCGCTGAGCTGGAAGGTTCATTTTCAGACGTTTCGTCACCCTACTAGGTTACATCTTCAGTGGGCCTCCGAATGAAGCCTTTTCATCTGAAAACAAACCTCCCAACTCATTGAGCAAACCTACATCCAGAACCTCAACCAAATCTTCTCAAAACTCGCTACCTCTTAATGAGTTTCGGGTCATCATGGCTCTCCCTTTGTAAAGGTCGACACCTGTATTCAATATGCAAGACAGATCTGGGCCAGTCCTTGTTGGCTTTTGACCTCTGATCATCTTCGTTAAAAATCACACAACGCCAGGTTATAGTCCAACAGGTTTATTTGGAAGCACGAGCTTTCGGAGCGTCGCTCCTTCATCAGGTAGCTGTGGAGGTTAAGATCATTCTCTGATAATCTTGGCCTCTTTACATTCCATCAGGCCTTGTCTGCAGAAGCTGTTTGACAATTTTACATTGAAGTTTCCTGAAGAAGGGCTTATGCCCGAAACATCGATTCTCCTGCTCCTTGGATGCTGCCTGACCTGCTGTGCTTTTCCAGCACCACGCTCTCAGCTCTGATCTCCAGCATCTGCAGTCCTCACTTCCTCCTAATTTTACAATGAGCCTAGTTGCTTAGGCCATTGACCCTTCAGCCTCACAAAGATCTTCTACCTCCCAATAATTTATGATTGGCTCTCAGGCAGCTTCCGATCGCCATCAGTTCAGGAGCTCTCTGTTCTCTTCAGTAAAAGGCACTTTAAGCCTGAAGAGAAACAACTTATCTTTCCTTTAGCAGTTGCTGTAAGCTGGTACTTTTAATTAAAAGCCCAGAGGCTGTTACCAGCAAACCAGCTATGCTGTGCCTCATGGAAACCAGTGAAAGCAAGTGGAGGAAGTTGTCTGAGAGACAGCATTCTGACCAGTGCAAGAATAATTTCAGCAAGTGCTTTCCCAATATTTTTATTTCATCCCTAATCCTTTCTGTTTTGTCTGTATAGGAGGGAGTTTACAAAGGAATTAGAGTTATACCCTAACAATTCATAATTATTTACCTGTATCTAGAGTCTAATTGTAATGGGTAGTATTTTTTGTAAAATACATAACCGGGTCCAACCTAGGTCTGAATGTTAGGGTAAACTTTGACTTTTGTAACAACTCCAGGGATAATGGGACATGATTTCCAGCACGCCTACCCCACTGAGATAAACTTCCACTGTCAGCCCAGGAGATCTTGCACCTGCTGACACACACTGGTTCTGCTTCTGCACTTCGTTAATTTTTAAACCATTTCGCCAAAATCAGTCAAACTCATATGCCCCAAGTTTGAAATTCAAATGCTTTCCTAAAAATAAATGGCATTAATATAATATAATCCGCTTACCTTTCGTCACATATTGTACAACCTCCTACAGTACCATCAAACATCTGCTGGTGGCGCTGCTGCTCTCTAAAGTAAATGTCACAACATCCCCCAGTTGGCAGCAGTGGGAAAGTCAGAGAAAAAAATTAGTCCTGCACTGTGTGTGGGTCTGTGTGTGTGTGTGTGTGTGTGTGCGGGGGGAGGTGTGGGTGTGTATGTGTCTGTGTGCGGGGGGAGGTGTGGGTGTCTGTGTGTCTGTCTGTGGGTGTGTGTGTGTGGGGGGGTGTCTGTGTGTGTGTGTCTGTGTGTGTGTGTCTGTGTGCGGGGGAAGGTGTGGGTATGTGTGCGTCTGTCTGTGTGTGGGTGTGTGTGTGTGTGTGCGGGGGAGGTGTGGGTGTGTGTGTCTGGGTGTATGGGTGTGTCTGTGTGTGTGAGTGTGTGTCTGTGTGTGTGTGCACGGGGAGGTGTAGGTGTGTGTGTGTCTGGGTGTGTGGGTGTCTGTGTGTCTGTGTGTGTGGGTGTGTCTGTCTGCATGTGTGTCTGCGTGTGTGTGTCTCTGTGGGTCTGTATATGTTGCCTGTATTTTGTCCATTTGCTGTAGGTTTGGCAACCCATAGCATACAGTGTCTTAGTTGTCAAAGGGTTGTGAAGTTTAGACATTTTTTACCCCAGTGGTTTTGGTCTATTGGGTACCCAAGGGGTGTGTGTGTGTGAAATTGGAGTTGAGCTCTGGTAAGGAATGCTGCTTTGTGGTGTGACTGTACTGTGTACAGTGTTGGTATCCTTCTTTATAAAGGGTGTAAAAGTGTCACAAGCAGCTCAGAGAAGATTTACCAGACAACTTGATTGAAATATGAAAGATCCTGAGGGATCCTGGTGTGTCCTCTTGAAGCAGAACCTAAAACTAAGGGTCACCTTTAAAAATCAGGGGTTACTCATTTAAAACAGATCAAGAGTAATCTTTTCTCAGCTGTGTGAATCTTTGGAACTCTCTTCCTCAATGAGGAGTGAGGCAGAGAGTTTGACTATTAGTAAGGCTGAGGTAGAGTGTTGCTGAGCAAGCAGGTTGAAAAGAGCCATAGAATCCCAACCCTGTGAGAGGAGACCATTCAGCCACACTAACCCGCTGAAGACCATCCCATCTAGGCCCAACTCCCTACCTTATCCCTGTAACCCTACATTCCCCACAGCTAACCCACCTAGCCTGCACATCCCTGGGCATGATGGGTAATCTGCCTTGCCTGTGCAGCTTTGCACTGTGGGAAGAAACTGGAGCACCCAGAGGAAAAGTCATGTAGATCCCGGGAGAACATGCAAACTCCACACAGACAGTTGCATGAGGGTGGAATTGAACCCAGGTCCCTGGCGCTGTGCTGATCACTGAGCCACTGTACTGCTCATGCTATAGGGAGGAAAGGATTGGGGTGAGATCATGCCAGTTGTGATCTTATTGAATGGCAGAGCAGGCTTGAATGGCTGAATGGCTTCCTCCTATTCCTGATTTGCATGTTTATACTTCCTCAGAGGTAGTCTTGTAGAGGCAGCGGTCACCTCCTGCCTGTGAACTGAAGACAGGATGGAAAAGCATTCGATTTAGAGACTCTGAACACAGAGTTGTAAAGGTCTGAAATGTTAATCAATCCCACACCTTCTGTGGGGGTGACTGTAGGCAAATCAGTGGCTCCACTGTCCAGAACCAGGGGTGTTGGATTTGAAGCATTGACCGTGGCCGCTATGTTTGTTTCATCCGCTGAATGTTTCTAGGTTTTCTGTAATTCATTTTCAAGCATCTGCAGGTTTATATACAGAGGCTACTTACTTCCAGAATGCCTGCACTCACCAAGGCACCATCACTATCCTGTAGAAACCAGGGGGCTGGCAGAGAGTTTAAGGCCAAGCCTGGGTTTGCTTATCTCAAGCAGCCAGCAGGAGCTGCTAATCCGGGCAGATCTGCTGAGCAGCTCCTGAGGCAGCCCTGATTCTCTTACATCGCAGTTACTGGGTGAAGACAAGATCAGCCTCGCAACTGGCTTCATACAACAAGAGGCTCCCAGGCCTGCCCTGGCATGTGATCTGACCAGGCCTGATCTATATGTCACTTCCATTGTTACATATGCTTTGATAAACCATCCCAACAAAAAACTGTGGGATATAGGTAAAGTAATGTTACTTCTGCAATTATAATTACTGATACAAAGTAAATGAACTCACACCAGTGTGTAATTGTTTCAGCCAAGAGCTGAGACAACAAGAATGGAAACTATGTGGAGGAAATGCATAATTGTTTTTTTTTGTATTAGCTAAAAATGTATGCAAGCGAGAAACGGGACTGCAAAACAATGGTAGATATTACAGGCGACTAGATAAGATGCTGTGAGGGGAGGCAGTTAAGCTCGATACGCCTGTACAAACAGTAGGTATAAACATCTGTTTCCCACTTTTACAGAAACACAGGAACAAACCCCAATTCAAAGGGCTTAATGATAAGATGCTGTGAGGGGCGGCACAGGTGGAGGGAGTAGATAATGGTAAGGAAAGGATATGCCTAACAATGACCCACAGCAGGATGAGGTCAAACAGCCTTGTGAGGCCAGGAATAAGCATTTTGTCACAGACAAGGCCGGATAAGACACGAGATAAACAGGAGTAATGGGTACCGGTCTTAGGGCAGTGGAGAGTGTAAACAGGGGGGAGCAATGAAATTTAAAAAAATAGAAACCAAATTATATAAATATTGAGTATTCATTGAATTCGGGGTGTGAATCCCTTGCCTTGTACAGAGAGACAGACAGTGGACATCACACCCACTTGCAAGTGTGGAATAAATGACACTACTGATTCAGATCTTGTCTCGGACTGAAATTATTGATGTGAGTGAGCTTTGTTTCTCACTAAACCTTTCAATCTTGTGAACTACCCTCCCACGCTGGTCATCTGGTTTCAGACTTTGAATAGATTTTGAGTCTTTGTACAAAAAATGTACTTTGGTGCTGAAGAGCTCATCTTCAGGATTTAGAAATGGCCACTTTATTCTTGATTCCCCACTACAGGGAATAGCAAGCTGGCCCCACTGGGCTGCTGTCAGTGTGTGACTCACCTTCAGGAATAGATCCAACCAGTGTGGAGACCTGGGAAGAGAGGTGGGCAGCTTGTGTGCCTACCTGGCTCAGAAGAGGAATATTTCCAAGAGCACAGCATGTGCAAGTGCTGTCAGGTACAGAGAGACAATTCACAGCTATCACTGATTTAGACTGTCATCACCAGGACCACCTCACCCACCCAGGGAATAAACAAGGCAAACTCTAAGCACAGCTGCTAGGATACCCTCCAGAGACGGCTTTGTCAAAAGCAGACGTCCAGGGGCAAAGTTTTTACACAGAGGGTGGTTCGCATGTGGAATGATCTTCCTGAGGAAGTGGTGGATGCGGGCACGGATACAACATTTAAAAGACACTTAAATGACCATATGAAGAAGACATATTTGGAGGGATATGGGCAACTGAAAGTAGTTCAGTTTGGGATTATGTCCAGGAAGGCCAGGTTGGACCAGAGGGTCTGTTTCTCTGCTCTGTGACTCCTCCGTTTTGGTCTGTCACGACTGGGGCCTCACGAGTGAGCCAAGTCTTTCACCTTGGGATGGGATTGTATCGTGCCCCGCTCTGGTATCGTGCAGCTCTGGCCCACTCTGGTGTTGTGCAGCTCTGCCCCACTCTGGTATCGTGCAGCTCTGTCCCACTCTGGTATCGTGCAGCTCTGCCCCACTCTGGTATCGTGCAGCTCTGTCCCACTCTGGTGTTGTGCAGCTCTGCCCCACTCTGGTATCGTGCAGCTCTGCCCCACTCTGGTATCGTGCAGCTCTGCCCCACTCTGGTATCGTGCAGCTCTGCCCCACTCTGGTATCGTGCAGCTCTGTCCCACTCTGGTGTTGTGCAGCTCTGCCCCACTCTGGTATCGTGCAGCTCTGCCCCACTCTGGTATCGTGCAGCTCTGCCCCACTCTGGTATCGTGCAGCTCTGTTCCACTCTGGTGTCGTGCAGCTCTGCCCCACTCTGGTATCGTGTAGCCCTGCCCCACTCTGGTATCGTGCAGCTCTGCCCCACTCTGGTATCGTGCAGCTCTGTCCCACTCTGGTATTGTGTAGCTCTGCCCCACTCTGGTATCGTGTAGCTCTGCCCCACTCTGGTATCGTGTAGCTCTGCCCCACTCTGGTATCGTGCAGCTCTGTCCCACTCTGGTGTCGTGCAGCTCTGCCCCACTCTGGTATCGTGTAGCTCTGCCCCACTCTGGTATCGTGTAGCTCAGCCCCACTCTGGTGTCGTGCAGCTCTGCCCCACTCTGGTATCGTGTAGCTCTGCCCCACTCTGGTGTCGTGCAGCTCTGTCCCACTCTGGTATCGTGCAGCTCTGCTCCACTCTGGTGTCGTGCAGCTCTGCCCCACTCTGGTATCGTGTAGCTCTGCCCCACTCTGGTGTCGTGCAGCTCTGTCCCACTCTGGTGTCGTGTAGCTCTGCCCCACTCTGGTGTCGTGCAGCTCTGCCCCACTCTGGTATCATGCAGCTCTGTCCCACTCTGGTATCGTGCAGCTCTGCCCCTCTCTGATATCATGCAGCTCTGCCCCACTCTGGTATCGTGCAGTTCTGTCCCACTCTGGTATCGTGCAGCTCTGCCCCACTCTGGTATCGTGCAGTTCTGTCCCACTCTGGTATCATGCAGCTCTACCCCAATCTGGTATCGTGCAGCTCTGCCTCACTCTGGTATCGTGCAGCTCTGCCCCACTCTGGTATCGTGCAGTTCTGTCCCACTCTGGTATCATGCAGCTCTACCCCAATCTGGTATCGTGCAGCTCTGCCTCACTCTGGTATCGTGCAGCTCTGCCCCACTCTGGTATCGTGCAGCTCTGCCCCACTCTGGTATCGTGTAGCTTTGCCCCACTCTGGTATCGTGTAGCTCTGCCCCACTCTGGTATCGTGTAGCTCTGTCCCACTCTGATATTGTGCAGCTCTGCCCCACTCTGGTATCGTGTAGCTCTGTCCCACTCTGGTGTTGTGCAGCTCTGCCCCACTCTGATATCATGCAGCTCTGCCCCACTCTGGTGTTGTGCAGCTCTGCCCCACTCTGGTATCATGCAGCTCTGCCCCACTCTGGTATCATGCAGCTCTGCCCCACTCTGGTATCGTGCAGCTCTGGCCCACTCTGGTATTGTGCAGCTCTGCCCCACTCTGATATCGTGCAGCTCTGCCCCACTCTGGTATCGTGCAGCTCTGCCCCACTCTGGTATCGTGTAGCTCTGCCCCACTCTGGTATCGTGTAGCTTTGCCCCACTCTGGTATCGTGCAGCTCTGCCCCACTCTGGTATCATGTACCAACTGCTCTGAACCATTCCCGATGGTGCCTGGCACCTGATCAGCTGCCTGATCTTGTGCTCAGAGCCTGGCACCAATTGTGATCAATATTACAAGGACTGAATGATAGAGGATTCAATACCAGTCATTACAGACATAGGCGATACGATGTGGAAACAGGTCAGTCCTCACAAACAGTTCAAGCTAGTGTTTCAGCCTCACTCCAGCTTCCTCCTACCTCAGTCTACACTAAAACCCTTTATTGCATGATCCCTTATTTGTTTATCTCAATTCCCCTGATAGCAGTTTAACTATTCTCTGCTGGGACTCCTATGGCAATGGATTCAAAGAATCACCCAGTACAGAAGAGGCCATTCTGCCCATCGCTCCACATTCTCCGGAATGATCATCATTCTTTAAGGGAAGAAGTTCCATTTCCATTCCCATTTGGGAATATTAGGATATTTTGGTAACTTTCTTATGTTGATGGCTGTATTTCTGTTCTTCCCCCTAAGGGGAAGCATTTTCTCTCCATCCACATGATCAAAATGTTTTATATTTTAAAGACTTCTGTTAATCACACAACACCAGGTTATAGTCCAACAGGTTTAATTGGAAGCACACTAGCTTTCGGAGCAACGCTCCTTCATCAGGTGATAGCGGAGGGCTCAATCCTAACACAGAATTTATAGCAAAAATTTACAGTGTGATGTAACTGAAATTATACATTGAAAAATTGATTATCTGTTAAGCCTTTCATCTGTTAGAATACAGTGATAGTTTCACTTCTTTCATGTGTAAATCACAAAACCTTTTATTTAAATAGTTGCATTCTCGGGTTGCTGTTAACAATGGTGATAGCCAGACAATATGTTGAAGGTATTGGCCCCCTGTGTTCTCTGTCTATGCCATGATGTTTAGATTGATTCTAATCTAAAAAGTGAGATAACAGAGTTTTACATAAATTCTTGTAGTTTTTGAGCTCAGAGTTCTACATGAATGCATGCAGTTTTTGAGTAAAGTACAATGTAACCCTGCAAGTACAAATTCACCCCACAAAATATATGTGTGCATGTGGGTCTTTGTCTGTGTGTGTGTGTGTCTGTCTGGGTTGGGGGTTGTGAGTGTGAGAAAGTGTATGTGCGTGTGTGAGTGCAGAGTGTCTTAAGTCTGTGAAGGGGTGCACGTGTGAGTGTAGGAGTGTGTTTGTCTGTAAGGGTGTGTGTGGGTATCTGTGTGCACGTAGGTGTATATCTGTGCCGGTGTGTATGTGTATATAGGAGTGCCTCTGTGTGTGTGTGTGTAGGAGTATCTGTGTGTGTGTAGTGCAATGGTGGTCACCTGTAGTGTGACATGAACCCAAGGTCCCGGTTGAGGCCCTCCCTATGGGTACCGAACTTAGCTATCAGCCTCTGCTCAGCCACTTTCCTCTGCTGCCTGTCCCGAAGTCCACCTTGGAGGATGGTCATCTGAAGGTCCGAGGCTGAATGCCCTGGACCACTGAAGTGTTCCCCAACTGGGAGGGAACCCTCCTGTCTGTTGATTGTTGTGCGGTGCCCATTCATCTGTTGTCATAGCCTTTGCTCGGTTTCCCCAATGTACCATGCCTCTGGGCATCCTTGCCTGCAACGTATGAGATCGACAACGTTGGCTGAGTCACATGAGTACCTGCCATGTACAAGGTGGGAGGTGTCCCCACGTGTAATGGTGATGTCTATGTCCACACTCTGACACGTCTTGCAGCGTTTACCGTGACAGGGTTGTATGGAGTTGTCCTGAGAGCCGGGCAGCTTGCTACAAACAACGATCTGTTTGAGGTTTGGCAGTTGTTTAAAGGCAAGTAGTGGGGAAGGTCTTCGCGAGGTGCTCATCCTCATTGGTAATGTGTTGCAGGTCACGAAGAACATGGCGTAATTTGTCAGCTCCTGGGAAGTACTGAACAACGAAGGATACCCTGTCAGTTGCAGCACGTGTCTGTCTCCTGGGGAGGTCATTATGGTTCCTTGCTGTGGCACGTCGGAACTGGCGGTCGATGAGTTGAGCGGATTCAGCATTAACAGCCTTACTTTTCAATGTTATCGTCTGGTAATAAACCTTACAGAGCTTGGTACGCTTTGTGGGAGACTGTCCTAACACAGAGTCTGAGGGGTGACCTTATACAGATTTATAAAATCATGAGGATAGATTGCATAGTCAAGGTCTTTTCCCCAGGGTAGGGAAACTCAAAATTAGAGGGCATGGATTTGAGGTGAGAGCGGAAAACATCTAAAAGGGATCTAAGGGGCAACTTTTTTCATGCAGAGGGTGGTGTGTGTATGGAATGAGCTGCCAGAGGAAGGGGTGGAGGCTGAAACAATCACAACATTTAAAAGGCATCTGGATGGGTATTTGAATAGGAATGGTTGAGAGGAAAATGGGCCAGATGCTGGCAAATTGCAAAACTTGACCTACTCTTGGGAAATAAGGCAGGGCAGGTGACTGAGGTGTCAGTGGGGGAGCACTTTGGGGCCAGCGACCATAATTCTATTAGCTTTGAAATAGTGATGGAAAAGGATAGACCAGACCTAAAAGTTGAAATTCTAAATTGGAGAAAAGCCAATTTTGATGGTATTAGGCAAGAACTTTCGAAAGCTGATTGGGGGCAGATGTTCACAGGTAAAGGGACGGCTGGAAAATGGGAAGCCTTCAGAAATGAGATAACGAGAATCCAGAGAAAGTATATTCCTGTTAGGGTGAAAGGGAAGGCTGGTAACTATAGGGAATGCTAGATGACTAAAGAAATTGAGGGTTTGATTAAGAAAAAGAAGGAAGCATATGTCAGGTATAGACAGGATAGGTCGAGTGAATCCTTAGAAGAGTATAAAGGCAGTAGGAGTATACTTAAGAGGGAAATCACGAGGGCAAACAGGGGACATAAAAATGCTTTGCCAAATAGAATTAAGGAGAATCCAAAAGGTTTTTACAAACACATTAAGGACAAAAGGGTAACTAGGGAGAGAATAGGGCCCCTCAAAGATCAGCAAGGTGGCCTTTGTGTGGAGCCGCAGAAAATGGGGAAGATACTAAACGAGTATTTTGCATCAGTATTTACTGTGGAAAAGGATATGGAAGATATAGACTGTAGGGAAATAGATGGTGACATCTTGCAAAATGTCCAGATTACAGAGGAGGAAGTGCTGGATGTCTTGAAACGGTTAAAGGTGGATAAATCCCCAGGACCTGATCAGGTGTACCCGAGAACTCTGTGGGAAGCTAGAGAAGTGATTGCTGGGCCTCTTGCTGAGATATTTGAAACATCGATAGTCACAGGTGAGGTGCCAGAAGACTGGAGGTTGGCAAACATGGTGCCACTGTTTAAGAAGGGCAGTAAAGACAAGCCAGGGCACTATAGACCGGTGAGCCTGACCTTGGTGGTGGGCAAGTTGTTGGAGGGAATCCTGAGGGACAGGATGTACATGTATTTGGAAAGGTAAGGACTGATTCGGGATAGTCAACATGGCTTTGTGTGTGGGAAGTCATGTCTCACAAACTTGATTGAGATTTTTGAAGAAGTAACAAAGAGGATTGATGAGGACAGATCAGTGGATGTGATCTATATGGACTTCAGTAAGGTGTTCAACAAGGTTCCCCATGGGAGACTGGTTAGCAAGGTTAGATCTCATGGAATACAGGGAGAACTAGCCATTTGGATACAAAACTGGTTCAAAGGTAGAAGACAGAGGGTGGTGGTGGAGGGTTGTTTTTCAGACTGGAGACCTGTGACCAGTGGAGAGCCACAAGGATCGGTGTTGGGCCCTCTACTTTTTGTCATTTACATAAATGATTTGGATGCGAGCATAAGAGGTACAGTTAGTAAGTTTGCAGATGACACCAAAATTGGAGGTGTAGTGGACAGCGAAGAGGGTTACCTCAGATTACAACAGGATCTGGACCAGATGGGCCAATGGGCTGAGAAGTGGCAGATGGAGGTTAATTCAGATAAATGCGAGGTGCTGTATTTTGGGAAAGGAAATCTTAGCAGGACTTATACACTTAATGGTAAGGTCCTAGGGAGTATTGCTGAACAAAGAGACCTTGGAGTGCAGGTTCCTAGCTCCTTGAAAGTGGAGTCGCAAGTAGATAGGATAGTGAAGAAGGTGTTTGGTATGCTTTCCTTTGTTGGTCAGAGTATTGAGTACAGAAGTTGAAAGGTCATTTTGTGGCTGTACAGGACATTGGTTAGGCCACTGTTGGAATACTGCTTGCAATTCTGGTCTCCTTTCTATTGGAAAGATGTTATGAAACTTGAAAGGGTTCAGAAAAGATTTACAAGAATGTTGCCAGGGTTGGAGGATTTGAGCTACAGGGAGAGGCTGAACAGGCTGGGGCTGTTTTCCCTGGAGTGTTGGAGGCTGAGGGGTGACCTTATAGAGGTTATAAAATTATGAGGGGCATGGATAGGATAAATAGGCAAAGTCTTTTTCGTGGGGTGGGGGAGTCCATAACTAGAGGGCATAAGTTTAGCATAAGAGGGGAAAGATATAAAAGGGACCTAAGGGGCAAATCTTTCACGCAGAGGGTGGTACGTGTATGGAATGAGCTGCCAGAGGATGTGATGGAGGCTGGTACAATTACAACATTTAAGAGGCATTTGGATGGCTATATGAATATGAAGGGTTTGGAGGGATATGGGTTGGGTGCTGTCAGGTGGGACTAGATTAGGTTGGGATATCTGGTCGGCATGGACAGGTTGGACCGAAGGGTCTGTTTCCGTGCTGTGCATCTCTATAACCCATGCAGCAACTTGCACTGCTTGATGTATTTGTACTCCCAGATCACTTTGTTTCTCTACTCCCATCAACTCCCTGTGAGCAATAAGTGGCCTCCCCATTTGTCCTACCACAACCTCACATTTTATCAGTGGTGAACTTCACTGGCTCATTATTTGTCTATTCTACAAGTTCATTAATGTTCTCCTATGATTTATTGCACCCTCTTCAGACACACTCCTTGATTTCGCACTATCCACAAATTTATGATGTAAGTTTTTGATTCTAAAGTCCAAATATTAACGGAAATTGTGAACAGCAATGGTGCCAGCACTGATCCATGTCCTACTTCCCAATGTCCTGCTACTCTGAAGAGCTACCTATTACTGCGTCTCTCTGTTTTCTGTCTTGTGCTGCCTGGCAGTCTATTCAACTACGATCCCTTGACTGTATTCTCTAATTTTAATCATTAATCTATTCTGGGGTTCCTTATCAAAGGCCATTGGAAAATTCGATGAAGTTAAGTTTACTGCTTTGCCACTGTGCTCCCTCAAAACCATTCAGTAAAGTTGATGAAGCATTGATTTTCTGTTTGTAATCCAAAATGACTAAACAACATTGTTTTTTCACTAACTCTTCATAACTCCAGAGATGAAGGGCTTGTCATATGAGGAGAGACCGGGTACTCCTGCTAGAGATTAATAGAATAAGAGGAGATCTAATTAAGGTATCTAAGACGCTAAACAAGATTTGCAAAGTGGATGTGAAGGGGATGTTTCTCCTTGTGAGGCAATTTAGAACAATCTCGGTTTTAGGATAAGGCGTGGTGGACTTAAAACAGAGTCAAGGAGGAGTTCCTTCTCTCAAATACTAATGAATCTGCGGGAGTCACTATCCAACAGTACGGTGGATGGTGGAACATTGAGTATATTTAAGAAGGAGATAGACAGATTTTTAAATTAGAAATGGGTTGAAGGGTTATGGAGAGTGGGCAGGAAGGTGGAGTTGAGGCCAAGGTGATGGTATTAAATGGTGGAGCAGGCTCAAGTAGCTGAATGCTGCCGGTCTTGTTTTGTTTGCCTTCAAATCCAGCCAATTGGATTAATTAGATAAGAAAGTCGTTTCTGTCTGTCAGGGTGCCATAAGGGTTGGGTGTTTATAAAGGGCAGACAGTTTAGGCTTAGCATCATTGTAACAGACAGCTGGTCGATAAATTCCTGATGAAGGGCTTTTGCCCGAAACGTTGATTTTCCTGTTCCTCGGATGCTGCCTGATCAACTGTGCTTTTCCAGCACCACTCTAATCTAGAATTTGGTTTCCAGCATCTGGAGTCCTTGTTTTTATCTAGCTGGTTGATAAACCCATTTGGAGAAATGGATGGAATTCACATTAGGGTAGTAAGAATAGACAATTAGACAGCTAACAGGAAATGGAGGAGGCATAAACTGGTCATTTTCAGCTTGGCAAGGTATGATGAGTAGTGTGTTTGAGAGATTAATGCTCGGTTGCTGCTATTTACAATTTATTATCAATGACTTGGCTGAAGTGACTGAAAGTCACCATTTGCTGATGACCACAACGACAGACAGGAAGATAAGCTCTGAAGAGGACATGAGTCTGTGACAGGGTAATAGATAAACCTATCGAGGGAGTGGATGACAATTTGGTGGATGGATGTGGGTAAATCTAAACTCACCCAGTTTGGCAGGAAGAATAGAAAATTAGAAATCTTTTCCAGGGCATATCCAGGCTATAATTGCTGGCGTTGCTCGGGATGTCCACGTTCCCTGAGCAAACACAAAAAAACAACTTGTTTTGTCCCAAGTCAAACAGGAATTCACATGTATCTGAAATGAAACATTTCACATAAACAGATGGAATCCAATTCTGCTCAACAGCAAGACTCGAAGCTTTGTTACAATATACCCGCCTGCGAGTGACAGAAAACATTTTGTGTCCAAGGAAATGCTGATAAAGTAGTAACAAATTCAAGGGTTGTATAGTGTCAAGATTCAACTTTTGAAAACAAAAATAACACTTTGTTCCTGGATGGTGCAATCTGGATATTACCAACTCCATGGAATTTAAACCCATTCGTTCGTATAAACATTTAGAAATAAATTAATTTTCACAGCATTTGTTATTTTTTCTTGTTTTTCAGTGCGGAAACAGGCCATTTGGCCCAACAAGTCCACACTGACCCTCCAAAGAGTATCCCACCCAAACTCATTACCCAACATTTATCCCTGATTAATGCACCTAACCCACACATCTCTGAACACTATAGCACAGCCAGTTCACCTAACCTGCACCTCTTTGGACTGTGGGAGCAAACGCACGCAGACACGGGGAGAATGTGCAAACTCCACACGGACTGTCACCCGAGGCCGAGATCAAACCTGGGTCCCTGGTGCAGTGAGGCAGCAGTGCTAACTACTGAGCCATCGTACTGCCTCAAATAAAATATTTTCTTCTTAATAAATGCATGTTTCTTTACTCCGTGTGGCTTCAAAGAGCTTTTCTTTAAATGTAATCATTTTAATGTTACTGAAATAAAACAGTTGCCAAGTTCTCGCCCTGGATTTTAAAGCAAGACAAAAATGTAATGGTTCCCCCCAGGGGTTGTGTGACAGGATCATTAGTCAGGGGAGGGCCTGAGGAGCTGTCATTGCCCTGTCCCATAGACAGCTGCTGCAGGAGACAAGTCAGAACCTGTGGGACTCTCAAACAGGGGATTAGTCAATTACTGTTCCCAGTTCTGTCTGTGAGTGGTTCCAGTCCAGCAAGTATATCTTGAGGTGGAATGTTTGCCTGAGGGAGTTAAAGTTTTAACCAAGTTAGTGAAAAACTGTATTCCAGCTCAAACTTTGTCTCTCATTCACCACTGTCTGATTCTGCGCTTCCAGCTGCTACACCTTGGTCTGCTAGCTTGAAGTCACATTACAATCTGTTATTCACCACATTATTGCCCACAAGATCCTCCTGTCTCTCGGAGAGTGCAAAGAAACCATAGCAATAGCTCCGTGTACACAGACTAAAGCTGATGTGCAAAACGGATTTAAAAATAAAAGAAATTGTAAAGGTCAGGGCTCCCTTTCACACAGTCAGCATGTCCCAGTGTTTGAAGTCACTAAGATATTTTTTAAAAAGGTAGAAACAATAACTGCAGATGCTGGAAACCAGATTCTGGATTAGTGGTGCTGGAAGAGCACAGCAGTTCAGGCAGCATCCAACAAGCAGCGAAATCAACGTTTCGGGCAAAAGCCCTTCATCAGGAATAAAGGCAGTGAGCCTGAAGGGTGGAGAGATAAGCTTGGGGAGGGTGGGGATGGAGAGAGAGTAGCATAGAGTACAATGGGTGAGTGGGGGAGGAGATGAAGGTGATAGGTCAGGGAGGAGAGGGTGCAGTGGATAGGTGGAAAAGGAGCTAGGCAGGTCGGACAAGTCCAGACAAGTCATGGGGACAGTGCTGAGCTGGAAGTTTGAAACTAGGATGAGGTGGGGGAAGGGGAAATGAGGAAGCTGTTGAAGTGACTCCCACATTGATGCGCTGGGGTTGAAGTGTTCCGAGGCGGAAGATGAGGCGTTCTTCCTCCAGGCGTCTGGTGGTGAGGGAGCAGTGGTGCAGGAGGCCCAGGACCTCCATGTCCTCGGCAGAGTGGGAGGGGGAGTTGAAATGTTGGGCCACGGGACGGTGTGGTTTCTCCTTTGAATCCTCCCACGTCCTCCAGACCAAAGGGGTAGCCATGGGCACCCGCATGGGCCCCAGCTATGCCTGTCTCTTTGTTGGTTACATAGAACAGTTGATCTTCTGTAATTACACTGGCACCACTCCCCACCTCTTCCTCCGCTACATTGATGACTGCATTGGCGCCACCTCGTGCTCCCGCGAGGAGGTTGAGCAATTCATCAACTTCACCAACACATTCCACCCTGACCTTAAATTTACCTGGACCATCTCTGACACCTCCCTCCCCTTCCTGGACCTCTCCATCTCCATTAATGACGACCAACTTGACACTGACATGTTTTACAAACCCACCGACTCCCACAGCTACCTGGATTACACCTCTTCCCACCCTATCTCTTGCAAAAATGCCATCCCGTATTCCCAATTCCTCCGCCTCCGCCGTATCTGCTCCCAGGAGGACCAGTTCCACCATAGAACACACCTGATGGCCATTTCTTTAGAGACCACAATTTCCCTTCCCATGTGGTTAAAGATGCCCTCCAATGCACCTCGTTCACATCCTGCACCTCCGCTCTCAGACCCCACCCTCCAACCGTAACAAGGACAGAACGCCCCTGGTGCTCACCTTCCACCCTGCAAACCTTCGCATAAACCAAATCATCCGCCGACATTTCCGCCACCTCCAAAAAGACCCCACCTCCAGGGATATATTTCCCTCCCCACTCCTTTCCGCCTCCCGCAAAGACCGCTCCCTCCGTGACTACCTGGTCAGGTCCACGCCCCCCTATGACCCACCCTCCCATCCTGGCATCTTCCCCTGCCACCGCAGGAACCGTAAAACCTGTGTGAGACCAGCCCTCCCTGTCCCTGTGTGAGACCAGCCCTCCCTGTCCCTGTGTGAGACCAGCCCTCCCTGTCCCTGTGTGTGACCAGCCCTCCCTGTCCCTGTGTGTGACCAGCCCTCCCTGTCCCTGTGTGAGACCAGCCCACCCTGTCCCTGTGTGTGACCAGCCCTCCCTGTCCCTGTGTGTGACCAGCCACACCTCCTCCCTCACCTCTATCCAAGGCCCTAAAGGAGCCTTCCACATCCATCAAAGTTTTACCTGCACATCCACTAATATCATTTATTGTATCCATTGCTCCCGATGCGGTCTCCTCTACATTGGGGAGACTGGGCGCCTCCTAGCAGAGCGCTTTAGGGAACATCTCCAAGACACCCACACCAATCAACCACACCGCCCCGTGGCCCAACATTTCAACTCCCCCTCCCACTCTGCCGAGGACATGGTGTCTTCCAGCACCACTGACCCAGAAGATATTTTTTAAAGTCAAGTCACTCAAAACAACTACAACTCGTATGGTATGGGATCTGATTCATAAACTAAAACACAGAGGCCAAGTGACACAGAAAAAAAAAGCATCATACTTAAAATTGCCACAGTTTGAATAAGAACTCCCTAATGGAGCTCCCTGAGGAGCATAGGATTCAGCTACAGTGGGTCAAATACACTGCAACCTCAACTCATCTCAGAATATGCAAATTTAGGCCTCAGTTTAGGAGAAATTTCTTCACTTACTAGGGGGTGAATCATCTGGAAATCTTGAGCCCAGACAAAGATATCTTTAATTTGGAGAGGCTTCAGAAGAGATTTATCAGGATGTTGATGATGTTGGAATGTTTGAGTTATAACAATAGGCTAGAACTGTTTTTAAAGATAAGATTCCCTACAGTATGGGAACAGGCCCTTCAACCCAACACCGACCCTCTGAAGAGTAGCCCACCCAGACCCATTCCCCTACATTTACCCCAGATTTGGCAATTTAGCATGGTCAATTCACCTAATCTGCACATCTTTTGGATTGTGGGAGGAAACCGGAGCACCCGGAGGAAACCCACGCGGACGCAGGGAGAATGAGCAAACTCCACACAGATAGTTGCCCGAGGTGGGAATCGAATCCAGGTGCCTGGCGCTGTGAGGCACACAGGGGTGCTAACCATTGAGCCACTTTCTCAGTGGAGTGTAGGAGGTTGAGAGGTGACCATATAGTGGTTTATAAAATCATGAGAGGTGTACATAAGATGAATGGTAGGTGTCCTTTCCCTAGGTTTGGGATGTTCAAGACTAGGGGAAGATATTTTCAAAGTGAGAGGAGAAAGATTTTTAAAGATACGAATGTCACTTTTTTTTAAACACAGATTGGTTTGTGTATGGAATGAACTTCAGAGGAAGTGGTGGATGACGTTTAAAAGACATTTGGATGAGTACATGAATAAGAAAAGTTTGGAAGGATATGGGCCAAGTGCGGGCAGGTATGGTTCGTCTATTTTGGGATTATGGTCAGCATGGACTGGTTGGACCGAAGGGTTTATTTCCATGTTGTATGGCTCTATGACTTTATAAGTATGACTGTTCAGTCAATGAGCCTGCTTAAGATAGTGATTGATAGATTGTTGGGCACAAAGGCAAGTGTTCACATGGGACAAGATCTTGAAGCTAAGATAAAAGATCAGTTAGTCACTTGGTCGTGGAGCAGACCCTGATCTTCTTTCGTAAATTCTCATTAAACACATTGGTGGAAACTGCTCAGAACATTAATTCAAGATTTGTAGGAGTTCAGACATTAGAGATTTATATAAAGTTATCGAGGAGATTCTGTAGCTGCAGGGGAATGGTAACCAGAGAGTGATAAATGGACACTGTCTGCATGATGAATACATCCTGCTGATGGGTACACAGCCTCAATCCAAGCAAACTTTCTTTGACAACTTTAGAATCACATACAAGTTTAAGAAATAGGTCACTAAGTATTGTGTATTAACCAAAAGTGTTTGCCACTTTAGTATTACTTTCCAGCTCTAGTTCAGTAGATAAAGTTATAGCAAACACAAATCTCAATATTTTTTAAACAGCACTGTCTCTCCCATCCTCTCAGGCAAAGAGTTCCAGATTTAATCAATGTCCCCTGATGACTGCTAACGGAAATATGTCCTTTACACTACTCTGCATACACAATTTGATACAAATTAGTTCAAACTGTCTACAGCTTCCTTGGGGCAAGAAAACCAAGCCCAGTTTCTCTTTTCCTTCCCACCACTAAACTTCTCTACTTAGGCAACGTCCTCCTAAATCTCATCTCCTCCTTATCCTGGCACAATGACAACATGGCGGTCAGACCCAAACCCGTTACACCAGCCTGGTCTCCCTGCTACTCCTGGAATTCATGACTATCAAGGTGAAAAATTCCACATACCTCCTTATTCACTTTCTCTAACTACCCTGTCAGCTCCAGGCATTGGTGAGACACCATCGTCTCTCTGCTCCTCTCTAGACTTCGCGGTATTGTCGGACTTTGGCTCAATCTACCAGCTTACTTTCTTCTCTGTGTGAGCCCTGTCCTGCGTGCTCTTTAAATAAAGCAAATAGGAGAAGATTTTCAGTCTCACACTCTTTAGTTTTATTCTAGCAGTAAGTGGATAAAATATACAGAGCTCTGGGTCCAAACCTTTCTATTCCTGACAAACTACAAAGTGAGTCAGTTCACAAAGAAAAGACCTATTCCTGCCCCTGACCCAGTCTTTTATACAATACAAAACGTCATGCAATCACTGAGGTAGAATTGTCTTGTGATTGAAGGGCTTGTGCCCGAAACGTCGATTCTCCTGTCCCTTGGATGCTGCCTGACCTGCTGTGCTTTTCCAGCAACACATTTTCAGCTGTTGATCTGACTCCATCCTCCGCCTCCTCGCATTCCCGGATGTCCGATCCCACATGACCTTCCTTTGTCCATGAAACGGAGCACCATGTGACCTCCTTCAGGGCATGAAACGGCAGACCAGGTGACCTCCCTGCCCGTGCCACGGAGCATCATGTGATCCTCTTCTGCACGCGCATCAGAGCATCACGAGACCTCAGAACACTGAGGACATCCCCACTCACAGTCTGCATCTATTCTACATGTAAGCCGTATATTTACAGTGTTGGGGAGAATAGCCCCTAGATTGCCTAAGAGTGGGGCTAGGGAGGGTAGCACTATTACTACACCAGACATTACCAGCTCTAGCCCCTAAACAGTTCATCGCAGCCATGGGGGAGAACCTGGCAACTGCAGGGCTACCTGTCTGAAGTAACATTCCTCGCTGATTAGATCATGTCAGCCAGTATCAGACTGCCCCATTGAGAACTCATGACTAATAAAGGAACCGGTAACTGTCGAACAGTGTGAATTGCACTGTCGGAGTACATGATTACTAAAGCACCTGTTAATGTACACATCAGAATAGATTCCCATCAAAACCCATGATAAATGATAATGTTTGTTAATTCACTTGCGGAAGACCATTGACTCTGTCAGACGCATAGTAATGAGATCGATACTCGGAACAATGGACCATTGATTACAGGATCAGAACTGCCGACCCCAGGATGGCTGTACCGTTGTCTGGCACAGCAGGAGCTGGACAGGCACCTCGATATGGCCAATGGAGGCGCAGACCCCCTCACTCTCAGGTGTACCAACCAATGAGGGGGACGAATGAGGGAGAACTGACCAGGAACTCCGGCCGGCGCGAAGTATAATTGAGCCAGGTCCGAAGGGGAAGATAGAACGCCTTCTCCAACGAATTGCATGCGGTAGAATTCGTTGTATAGTTTGCCAGTCGTGATTCTGTAAAATAAACGGTGCTCTGCTCCAAACTAAAGAAGCTGGTGCAGTCTCTCCTTCCAAAGAACTCGTGAAGACCGGAATCCCGAGATTCCAGCCTAACATCTGGTGAGCCTGACGCGGGAAGGGAAGGAGACCACGGCAAGTTGGCCACGTTGGCGGATCAGGGGGCAGACAACTTTCGGCCGAAACCTTCTAAGGTGAGGAAGCGCCTGTTAAACCTAAGGCTTCCAGTAATTAAATTTCTTTAGTTAGTCTCTTGTCTGCTCTCTGACCCTCACCAACCCAAAAAACTGATCAGTTTGGCAGCAGCATCGCAGAATCTTGACTGGTAAGCTACCACTAACCTTTTAACTAGTACTAGTCTAATTTCGCGTTGCTTTCGGAGCTGAGCGCGCCCCTTGTTGTCAGTTTAATTTCGCGTTGCTTTCGGAGCTGAGCGCGCCCCTTGTTGTCAGTTTAATTTCGCGTTGCTTTCGGAGCTGAGCGCGCCCCTTGTTGTCAGTTTAATTTCGCGTTGCTTTCGGAGCTGAGCGCGCCCCTTGTTGTCAGTTTGATTTCGCGTTGCTTTCGGAGCTGAGCGCGACCCTTGTTGCCAGTTTGATTTTGCGTTGCTTTCGGAGCTGAGCGCGCCCCTTGTTGCCAGTTTGATTTTGCGTTGCTTTCGGAGCTGAGCGCGCCCCTAGTTGCCTTTTAATCGCGTGGCTTTCGGAGCCGAGCGCGTCCCTGAGATTACCTATTGCAGCGCTGACCGTACTTGACTGTTTGGATCCACGTTACAAAGCACTTAAGACCGACGAATCTTGCTATACACACTTGCTAACCCCGGGGTGACAGAGGTCGGATCTCATCTTCTGGACAGGGTTTGCCCGCATAGACTTCTGCCTTAGACCGGTTGTTAAGAGCAGAGATCTGCCAAGCGAAGGTCAGGCTTTGAAAGACGCTCTCTTTTTACAGCGGCACCCACCAGGGGAGATCCGGCGTGGGGGACTTGAATTTTGGACCACCAAAACTAACTCACCTCAGGACGGCACGTCCTGGAGTGCCCTGGTGGCACCTCAGGGTGGGTACAGACGTAACTCTGCATGGCCGATTGCTGTTAGACAGTGTAGCCGTACAGAAAGCAAGCCTACACCAGGTGCTCAACCAAGTGCCAGGTCAAAAGGAACTTATACCAACAAGACTGAAGGAGACCTTCACAAATACCGCATTAATGGTCACAATACTAAATGGTCTCCATGAGTCACCACAATATTTGGTCCGTCAAACAATTGCGCTAGGGAAGCCCCCTATTGGCTTGGCGCCCCCGAACACCGACAACTCCCTAGGGTGGAAAACCAAACTGCTCGTGACCCTTACCCCGCACTGGCAAGGCAGCCAGTTCGCCTCCCCCACTGACGCAGCCGTCTCGGACACCCCCACCCGAGACCTGCATAATCTAATTGCAACCATCACCATCCCGCCTGACGCATACACCACCGAGTACACCCCAGTCCCAAAGGCACCAGAAGCACCACCACTTACTGGGAAGGTTTTAGAGGAGATTAGGGCCCAGTTTAGGGAGAATAACACTGCCAAAGAGGCTCAGAGAAAACTCCGCAACCTGGACAGCAGTCTCAAGCTGAGGCGGAGCAGGGACTGGTTCCCTCAGGATGACCAACCCTACTTTGCAGCAGGGGATTTCGAAAAATTCCAGACCAACATTCAGACCTGTCTAAAAGAAAGAAAGGACGCGACAAAGAAAGGGGTTTTCAATCTGTCCAAGCCGTCCACTAAAATAGAGGACGAAACCGTTTACCTACGGGAGCTCTTAGTAAGGTTCCAAACCCGTGTGCCAACCCCGCCTGCTGACACACCAGTTACAGGTCAGCAGGATCCCCTCCCAGAATACGAACCCGAATGGGTGCTCAACCAGACTCTCCTCTACCCCCCTTCCCACTATACACCCCCTACTCCGGAGCCGATCCAAAACGACAGCCACAAGGGGAGCCCGCCGCCCCCCTACACCAGTCCACAGACAGGGACACCTGGGCCCGAAGTACCCCCCATGACCCTGCCTGCAGTGGGCACCGCACCTGCGGCTCTATTTTCGCCATGTCCCGGGGGGCCAACTTTACAGGCCCCTGTCGTTAAGGTATTAGAAGGGAATTTCACATACGAGGACCCGGCCGCCGACCGCATGACGGAACGACTAGAGAGCGCACTCAACAACCATGGACAGAAATTAAACGCCTCACCAGAATGATTGCAGCCGGACCAGGGATAGCACAGCCAGGTGCCGACCTGTGTGACCTTAGCCAGGCGGACACCGTGCCACAGAAGTGGGAGGTCCGGCCAGTGAAAGTCCAGGGGGATGGGTACACTCCTGCCCCAGGTCATGGCGGCCCCCCGGCGTCCCAATTTCCTTCTTTAGGAAGACATGACGAACTGACCATCATGAAAAATCACTCCGTCAGGCCCGAAATGCCGCCCCATAGAGCCCACAAACACCGACGAGAGGACCCCCCCCTCACTGCTGAACGCGACACTTTAATTGTCACAGGAGCCCACCTCAAGGGCAAACTTGTGGAGGGGGAAAGTAAGCTCGCCTCCCCACCCGACACTACCTCCTCGGAGGACGAGGGTGAGATCCTGGGGGATTTTGACGAAGGGTCCTACACCTCACTCCCACGCGCACACTGTAGCCTATTGCAGGGACCCGCTGACACTGCCCCACTCCTCCAGGCGCCCCTCCTCGCCACTAGTGTGGGGGTAGAGAAGTACGTCCCTTGGTCACAAACAGACCTGGACGCCCTGGTCAGGAGGCTTCCCCCGATTACTAACGGAGCGTCTGCTTGGATAGCCACTTTCGAAAGAGAAACCTGTCACGTGAAACTGGCTCTAGCCGATTTCAGAACCATCATGGTACGCATCCGTGCCGAGGAGGCGCTGATAAGGGCAGAGAGATTAGCCAGGTACTCTAGATCAGACGAGACTGCCTCTTTTGACCTATTCCGAAACATAATATGGCGGTCCCTGCGGGACAGCTTCCCCACTACTTTCTCCCTCGATGCACTGGGGACCCTCAGGCTAAAGGACGATGAGGACGCCCATGAATACCTAACAAGGGCCTGGGGCCTGTGGGAGGCTGGGATGGGTGAAAGGCCAGACAGCTCCCCGTTGGCCACAGCGCACTTTCGGAAGGGTGTCACCGAGGGACTCCCTGCCCCAGTGCAAAGCAAATTGCGAGACCTGGTAGGGGTGGACTCCATGAAAGACGACTTATGGAGGAAACAAGTCCATCATTTCCTGACAAGACACCGTACGTCTGAAAAAATGAAAGCCGAGGGGCAAGCCTCAAAGACGACGGTACAGCTCATAGAACAGTTTGGAAAGATTTTAGAGCAGGTGGGGGCAAAGACCGCGGCGCGAGACCTCGTCTCGCCCGCCACCCAGATGTTCAGCTCTCAGCGACCTAGTTCACAAAGGGCCCTGCCCCATACCACCCCTGACAAGGCAGATTTAGGGGCCTACGATTTGCTACCCCACGATAGGCAAGCGCAGCCACCTCCAGGTGCACTTAGGAGATCCCGGGGGGGCCAGCAGCATGATCGTTGCTGGATATGTAAAGAAACTGACCATCACTCCAATGACTGCGATCATAGGGTGAGGTGCTGGTCCTGTAACCAACCTGGACATTTTGCCCGAGAGTGTCGTACGCTCAGGGGAAACCACAGTATGACCCGATACCCAGCACGTCCCTCTGGGGAAAGAGACAGACGTGACCGTAATGGCGGACTCAGGGACACAGGTAGAAGGGGGGGCTGGGTTCAGACCGGAGACAGAAGGATGCAAGGGGTAGCACAGGGCGCACTGGCAAGACACGACGGGGGGTACGGCTACACCCAGTGGTACGGGGAAGACTACTGACGGTGCCCACGAGAATCTTGCAGTCCCCTGGCCTCCGAACCTACACCTCCCAATATGCCCCCTATGATTCGAGTACTGGTGTGTAGGGAGACCTTCCAATTTCTAATTGACACAGGGGCATCTGCGTCCACGATTAATAAATTGCCGAAGGGTCTGACCCTGTCAGGCAGGGTGCAGGAGACTGTGGGATTCTCGGGGACGATTGAGCGACAGCCTTATACGGTGCCAGCCACAATAACCATAGGGGAACAGAAGATCACCCTGCCCCTACTCCTTGCCCCAAAATGCCCAGTGAACCTGCTGGCGCGAGATGCTCTCACTAAATTAGGAGTCTACATCCACTGTTCAACCGAGGGGTTGCGACTCCTCTGGCCTGGGGACCACTCCCCGGATCTGGGGGGAGTGGGACAATTTTTGCTCACCCCCACATCAGAGGACTCGCGTTCCACATCCGTAGACATATATTGGATTCGCCTGCTCTACGCTTCGCAGGGCAAAGGCATAATTGCAGAATTTGAGGACTGGCTCCCGTCCATCCCAGCTTCCCAGGCTTACCACCCCCCCAAAGACCCCTACCACGTTACATTCAATTATGTCACCCATTATGACCTTGAGTATGACGATCATTTCAATGCCCACCTGAAGGATAGAAGGGACTTAGTTAACATCACACATCTCATTGCCGGCAAGGAGGGGATTGCCGCTGCGGTCCATTTGCATCCGGACCAGGCAGAATGGTATCAGCTAGGATAGCGGGCCGCCCCGCATATCACACTCACAGTAGCACCCACGTCCGAGGCCCACAACCTGGGACCTATGGTCCTTGCCTCACTACAATGTGAGTACCAAAAGATAGGGGAAGGCCCCGATGAAGTGTCCCTTGACGGACGGTTTCAGAGACGACCTGTTGATATGTCAGAGGAAGGCATTTATGAGAAGATCGCTGTAGACAGGTCCCTCCTGTTAGACAACACCGACCACTGGAAAGCGGCACAACTGCTGCAGGATACGGACCCCGCCCTCTGGACAGTACACCCACAGGACACTGGTCGGTTAAAAGGGGCAGTTCATCTACAACTAAAGCCATCTGTGCAACACTGCATTTGGATAACACAATACCCCCTCACCGCTGAACAGAGAGAAGGGATTCGCCCAACAATCAAGGGGCTGCTAGAGGTGGGGGTTCTCAGGAAGATCAAGGGGGGAGGCTGGAACAGCCCAATCCTCCCCGTCTCTAAAGGAATAGGCAAAGGCTGGCGTATGGTCCATGACCTCCGCAAAATAAACGAGGCCACTGAAACTCTGAACTTAAAAGTCCCAGACCCCTATGTTGCGCTACAGGCGCTCACACCCGCCTACCGGTTTTTCTCAGTTATAGACCTGGCCAACGCTTTCTTTTGCCTCCCGCTCCACCCAGACTGTCAGGAGTGGTTTGCCTTTACCTTTGATGGGGAGCGATATACATACAATCGCCTCCCTCAAGGCTACAAAGACTCCCCGGGCCTGTTCAGTGCAGCCCTAACCCCCATACTTCAACAAATATCGCTTCCTAACTGCACCACCATTATCCAGTACGTCGATGACTTGCTAGTAGCCAGCGAGACAGACACCCAAAATCTAGATGCAGTCCGCACCTTGCTGGATACCCTTGTTGTGGCGGGCTTTAAAGTCAAACGCGATAAATGCCAAATCGCCCATAGGTCAGTATCCTTCATGGGGCGGTTAATAGGGAAAGGGGGCACCACCCTTTCAACGGCGCACAGGGAGGCGATCCTCTCCTATGGCACCCCTACCACTGTACAAGACATGATGGCCTTCCTGGGCCTTTGTGGCTACTCCCGGACTTACGTCCCAGATTTCGTGACTATAACTTCTCCACTCAGGGAAATGATCACGGAGGTTGGAGCTAAGAGGCTCAAAAGTCAATTACGCTGGAATAGGGAGAGAGAGCAATCATTCAGAGAAGTGAAGCAAGCGTTGGCAGCTGCGGCCACTCTAGCGCACCCCGACTATCAAAAAGACTTCCACTTAGATATCGCTGAGACCAAGGGGATAGTGAATGCTGTCCTATACCAGAAGGACCGGGGCAGTAGAAGGGTGTTAGGATATTACAGCTGCAGGTTGGAGCCAATTGAACAAGGACAGCCAGGCTGCGCCAGGTTTGTAGCAGCCGTAACGAAAGCAGTTACCAATACCGCCCACTTGGTCCTCTGCCATCCATTGATCATTAACACTGACCACAGCATAGGTGCTTTCCTAGCCTCCAACTCGTTCACCTTCTCGGCTGGCCGGCAGGCCAAGATCGAAGATGTCCTCTTAGCACCCCACATTACCTTTAAATCCGGGAGGGGCAGTACCAGAAACATGATGGTGGGAGTGAATGGGGGGTCCTTGGTACCTCACGATTGTGTAGCCAGAGTAGCCGAGGAGCGAAGGATACGCACCGGCTTACACACAGAGCCCCTAGCAGACGCAGACTGGGACCTCTACACCGATGGCAGTAGCCGTCGGGAAACAGATGGCGTACGAGCTTCATATGCCGTGGTCAGGGACACAGGGGGTGCCTACGACACTGTCGAATCTGGGGAAATCCCACAGCCTGCGTCTGCACAGTTAGCGGAGATTACAGCCCTAACCAGAGCATTAGAACTTAGTGAGGGACACCGCGTTAACATCTACACCGATTCCAACTATGCATGGGCCGCGGTCCACATAGAGGGCACAGCGTGGATTAGGCGCGATTTTAAAACAACCACTGGTCGGCCAGTAAAGCATGACCAGAGTCTGCGAAGGTTACTCCGCGCAGTCCATCGCCCAGCGGAGGTAGCAGTAGTGAAGGTACAAGGACACTCTACCTTACGTACCAGGGAAGCGCTGGGAAACAATGCAGCTGATAGGGCAGCCAAGCTCGCAGTGCAGATGGTCACCCTCAGGTCAGAACGAAACACGCAACCGCAACCGGGCACGGGTGAGCGGTCCAGTGACTCCCCCGGGGAGGTGGCTAGGGTCGATGCCCTGAGACACCTCTGTGAAATGCAGGAGCGGGCGACCAGCGCTGAGGTTAGGGAATGGGAGAACAAAGGCGCGGTCCGACAGTATTTAGAGATAGACGGGTCTAAACGGCCCCTTTGGCGATCCCCGAGGGGAGAGGTAGTGGCCCCACGGGCACTCCTGCCCGTCCTTTTCGCAGAGACACATGGGCCAACACACGTAGGGTGGCCCAAGTCGTTAAGACCATCCAAAGACACTGGTGGGCACCCCGACTCCGGGAGCACATAGAGAATCTAAGAGCTGAATGCAGGGTGTGCAACGAGTACAACACCAGGAAAGTTCTCCCCCACCCGATGCTAAAATACCCGACCCCGAGAGGGCCATGGCGAGAGATCTGCATGGACTTTACTGACATGGGGGTCAAATGGAGAACACCGGACAAATATAGGTACATGCTAGTGGTTGTGGACAGGTTCTCCCGGTGGGTAGAGGCGACCCCTACCAAGAGGGAAGACACTGACGTGGTCGTGAAGTGGCTCACAAGGGACCTAATCCCTCGTTACGGTGTACCCCTCAAGATTTGCACAGACAACGGCACGCATTTCAAGAACGAACATCTTTCTCGGGTAGAGTCCACTCTGGGGATAGTCCACCGCTATGGTAGTGTCTACCACCCTGAAAGCCAAGGGTTGGTGGAAAGGGCCAATCGCACACTTAAAGAGAAAATCGCCAAGGTCATGGCTGGTACGGCTCTGACATGGGTGCAGGCACTCCCCTTAGCATTGCTCTCTATGAGACAGGAGAGGAGCTAACGGGCCGTTCTATGCCCGGCCCCCGATCATCGCCACATTGGGAGACAAATTGGGATGCTATGAATCAGGACATGACCCAATACATGCAGGTCTTGGGTGAAATGGTCCGGTTGATATCCAAGCAGATCGAGGCCGCCCGACAGCACACCCCCGAGGGCCCCCAACCCCTTAAGGAAGGAGACACGGTTTACCTCCGACAGATGGGTCGTACTACCTGGGACGAGAAGCGCTGGCATGGCCCCTATCCAGTCATGGGGATCGCCGCCAACGCCCTCAGGGTGAGACGGGAGGGGGACAATAACTGGCACCATTTCTCTCATTGCTCCAGGTCTGACAAACCTAACGCTACACTGACTCCGATTGTTGAGGTCGCGCCCGACAAGGAGCATGACAATGACGGGGAATAACACACTCCTAAGGTGCCTGGGTTTCTGCATGGTGGTAAGACTGTCTGTGCAGGGTCCAAGGGATCCATGTGGGACAACTGTGGTCATTGACACAGACCCCATGCGGGATATGACCTTCCAATTCGATCTTTGCGACGTAATAAACTGTGGGGGGACTGACTCAGAAGCGGGATGGGCCGCTTACAGTGTCTACATGTGCCCCTGCTCATGCTCTCCCCGCATCTTGCACAAGTGCTACGGATACCCTAAAGACATCCATACACGCCGCATGTGTGCCTCCTGGGATGATGTTTGGTGGGGCCAGTCTCACACCACCGCCCCCAAACACCCAGAATACCTGGACTTTAGTAAAAAACTCTCCCTGCGGAGGGGACAAGTCTCTGTCCCACAAGCCCGTAAGAACCCTTTACTCCTCCGAATCAAGCCTGGCCTCTATAATCCTATGATCATGGCAGGGTGGTCAGCCGACACCTGTTGGGCACAGGGGCACCTTCCCGACCGACTGCCTGCCGGCCATACTACGGTCCTCTATCTGGCACTCGGGGTTGCGATTACCGGCACGGATCCGGAGGGGGTGCTCAGGATAAATTTTGTGACGCCTGACACCTCACAGAACCACATTCTACCGTCCTTCCATCGGGACGCCCATCCCCCACAGCCTGTACCAGGCGCGGTTGCAGGGTTTGATTCACGTACTCTCAATAAGCTGATTGATCCCCGGCAGCAAATTGCCCTCGCCACGGGATACATAGAGACAAACACCTGGCTAGACCGGGTCATCCAGTTTTCGCAGCAGGCAGGCCACGACCACTGCTGGGTATGCGCGGGGGGGGAGGCCCGGATTGATAATGAGTAGGACCCCATTTGAGGACGGCCACATCGGCTGCGCGCTCGACCTCATGTCTAACACAATACCTGCGTCAGAGTGCAGGTCGTGGGAACAGTACTTCCCAATGGCACCGGCGAATGTTACCCCTCCTAACTTTGTTCTACATCCCCTATTGAACTACACTTGCTTCATCAACCCCCGACCGCTCGCCCAGGGATACCCAGTCGGCACAGTTGACCGTGCCGCCTGTAGCAGAACCTGGGTACTCACAGGGAACCAAGCGGCAGCATTGACGGTGAGCCGCGCAGACTTGTGGTGGTACTGCGGAGGGAAGATCCTGTACAATTGGTTGCCCCTAAATTGGGAAGGCCGTTGTGTGTTGATAACCCTTAATATTCCACTCTTCATCTCCCCACGGGCCCCGGGGGACTATACCTTCCTTGACCCTCCGCCACAGCCCGCCTCTCCGGTGCGGCACAAACACGCGACTGACCCACTGTTGGATCTGTCAAATTCTGACGGGGTCTGGATTGATGCCATTGGTCAGGCAAGAAACATCCCCGATGAATTCAAATTGGTGAATGAGATCGCTGCGGGATTCGAAAGTTTTCCCCTCTTCTCTGCCATCTTTCCAATCACGGTTAATGAGAACGTTAACAGAATCAACCTGCTCCACTATAATATGCAGAGGCTCACAAATCTGACCTGGGACGCAGTCGATGCCATTCATGAACAGCTTGCACAGTCTTCCCTCATGACCTTGCAAATCAGAATGGCTTTAGACATGTTGCTTGCCGAAAAGGGAGGTGTTTGTGCACTCTTTGGGGCCACATGCTGCACAGCTATAGCTAACAACACAGGCCCAGATGGCAAACTCACTACCACCCTCATCAAACTCCGGGCCCTAGCTGCACAATTGAAGCATCAATCGGGAGTCTCAAATCCAGTTCTCAACTGGCTTAACGCCACGTTCGGCAGATGGGGGTCCCTGCTAGGGCAAGTGACCATGGGGTTATGCATCTCTGTAGCTATTGTTGTCACTTGTGCCTGTTGCTGCATTCCGTGTCTCAAGGCGCTTGTGTCACGCACTATTGATCGCACCCTCTCGGGAACGAGCACTCCCACACCCGCCTACCAGGCGGTGGTGCTACACCGGCTGCCCGCTACGTCCTCCCAGGACCACGTTCCCCTAGATCCCCGTACACCACTGGCCGCACCACCGCAGACGCCGCACAATACAGTCTACGATTTTCCGCTGTGACTCAGCATGTTCCCCATTCTACCCCCGGTGTGAGTCTGGCATCTGGCGGGGCCCCGATCGTAGCAGCCACCGCGTTGCCCTGCAGCCACACCCCACTGACCCTTCCTACCCCACCGTTTACGCCGCTGGGTGGGGGGGGGAGGAAATTACTTCATGACCTCACGGTTGCTTCTGTGTACACTCCTCGGCTCGGCTTAACCTTGGCGTTTTCCACACTTTTCTGCATCCTGCTAACCTCTGCTGGTTCCTCGCTCTCTCCCTAACGCCAAGGGGGGACTGTTGTTGTACTACCTCAGGGGGCAATGCTCTTGCCTTGACTACAGTACACACAGTTGCGACTATCTTTCATGCTCCTCTGTTCCGATCAGAATAGCAGGGTTCCATCTGTATGTGCCTACTCCTACTCCTCCTACCCCGTACTAACCCTGGGGTGGGTCGGTCTGCTGTCCAGGTACCCCTTCCATCATTGGCAACATGCACACTAGCACTGTCCGCTACATGCCAGCATCAGGGAACACTGTGTGCCCCGGCGACTCGCCTAACCATCATAGCGCACGGCCTCTATCAACGGACTCGCCTATCGACCACAAGGAACAGCCACTGGCCACCACCCTTCGCTGTAAGGATTGATGACTGGTTAGCCAAGGACGGGTGGGCCTCCTCGGATGAGAGGCCACCTAAAGCAGGCACAGTCAAACCGTGGGGCCCTATGTTCGAGTCGTACTCAACGCTCGCATCGATGTCGGCGACTCATGATGGTTCTATGACATATTCTCTGCGGCACCATTCCCGGGCCACAGTACACCTGTTCGCTACATTTTGATTACTCCTGGAACAAGACCGCCGCTAGTATCCCATTTCGTTTCCCTCACAAATCTACACTTGGGTGCTCCGTGGACTGCAGACCAAAGCCCCCAGCCGGTTTATTGCTCTTCTTTCCCCCCTCTAGAACTCTTCCGCCCATTATTACACTAATCCGTGATACCTTCATACCTTCACCATTTTCCCAACCTCTCTCTGTCGTTTTACCATAACTGATTGCTTTGTCCTTTTGTTCTCTCTGCAGAAGAACCCTCCAGGAGCAACACCTTAGTTTAGACTTGCATGCTTTTGTTTAAACTCTCTGTATATGCCTTGTTACGCGGGCATCGCGATGGGGGGGGGGTGTGGCCTCTACAAGAGGCCAAGGGAGGGAATGTTGGGGAGAATAGCCCCTAGATTGCCTAAGAGTGGGGCTAGGGAGGGTAGCACTATTACTACACCAGACATTACCAGCTCCAGCCCCTAAACAGTTCATCGCAGCCATGGGGGAGAACCTGGCAACTGCAGGGCTACCTGTCTGAAGTAACATTCCTCGCTGATTAGATCATGTCAGCCAGTATCAGACTGCCCCATTGAGAACTCATGACTAATAAAGGAACCGGTAACTGTCGAACGGTGTGAATTGCACTGTCGGAGTACATGATTACTAAAGCACCTGTTAATGTACACATCAGAATAGATTCCCATCAAAACCCATGATAAATGATAATGTTTGTTAATTCGCTTGCGGAAGACCATTGACTCTGTCAGACGCATAGTAATGAGATCGATACTCGGAACAATGGACCATTGATTACAGGATCGGAACTGCCGACCCCAGGATGGCTGTACCATTGTCCGGCACAGCAGGAGCTGGACAGGCACCTCGATATGGCCAATGGAGGCGCAGACCCCCTCACTCTCAGGTGTACCAACCAATGAGGGGGACGAATGAGGGAGAACTGACCGGGAACTCCGGCCGGCGTGAAGTATAATTGAGCCAGGTCCGAAGGGGAAGATAGAACGCCTTCTCCAACGAATCGCATGTGGTAGAATTCGTTGTATAGTTTGCCAGTCGTGATTCTGTAAAATAAACGGTGCTCTGCTCCTAACTAAAGAAGCTGGTGCGGTCTCTCCTTCCAAAGAACTCGCGAAGACCGGAATCCCGAGATTCCAGCCTAACAACAGTATCCTACCATTTATTATATATTCCCTTGCCTTCTTTGACCTACTCGGATGTATCATCTCACACATTTCTGACTGGTGGTGTCATTCCCATTCCTGGAATAGTTCCTCAGACATTGATCCGCCATATCTTGCACCAACCTGTGATCATGATCTACCAAGCCCTGGGTGCGGTCTGAACTGGTTACACGTGTCAGGAACTGTTTCAGCACACGCCTTTAGTTATATTGTAAGAGAAACATATTTAACATTGAGTCAAATATGACCTTCCTTCATATGATCAAGAATCAAATCAGACATCAAACATTAACTCCATCTGAGTATTTCTGTATTGATTTCAGATTTGCAGCATTTTCCAGCATTTTGCTTTTATCTACAGCTACTTCTTATTTGCTGTCCCATGACCTACATTTTCTTTCAATTTAACAGTGCATCCAATTCCATTCTTCAAGGTCCTATTGAAACCAGACCATATGGTGTAGGAGTAGGAGTAGGCCACTCAGCCCATCAATACTGGTCTCCCATTCAATGAGGTCATAGTTTATCAAATAATCCCCCACCCCACTTTCCTGCCTTTTCCCTCAGCTTTTGAAACTCTCACTGATTAAAAATCTATTTATCCCAGCCTTGAATATACTTACTGATCCAGCCTCAACGGCCCTCTGCAATAAAGAATTCCACAGATTTACTCCCCCTGAGGGAAGAAATTCCTCCTCATCTTTGTCTGAAACGTGTGACCCCTTACTCAGAAATTCTCCCGCAAGGGGAAACAATCTTTCCATATCTCCCCTCTCAAGTCCCTAAAATCTATTTCTACTTTCAATCATTATAACAAATCACTACGCTTTAAATAAGATAATTTGCCAATTATCTTTAAGTTGTTTCCTCCCCGCCTGCCAGTGGCCACAGTTCCTCCTCATTTACATCATTAAAATCCCACCGAGCTTTTAATATCAAGAGAAGATAATCCTAGTGTCTCACATTCCCACATCTCAGGTACTATGTTGGTGCTTGTCCTTTTGGGAGCTTTTGGGAGGCGGTGACCTCATGGTATTATTGCTAGACTAATAACCTAGAAACGCAACTAATGTTATGGGGACCTGGGTTCAAATCCTGCCAACACAGATGGTGGAATTTCAATTCAATAAAGAATCTGGAATTAAGGGTCTGATGATGACCATGAATCCATTGTTGATTGTTGGAAAAACACATCTGATTCACAAACGTCCTTTAGGAAAGGAAACTGCTAACCTTAGCTGGTCTGGCCTACATGTGACTCCTGAACCACAGCAATGTGGTTGACTCTAGGAATTAGGGACCAGCAATAAATGCTGGCCTAGCCAGAGACACCCACATCCCGTGAATGAAAGAAAGCGATATTCTTTCTAAACTGCTGTGGACAGAATAGGGCAGATAATTCTAACTGAGGCCTACTTATTGATTTATAATGACTTTTGGCTTAATTACTTTAATTGTGTTGCTTCTCTCTCTGAAGACAGACCATGTTAAACTAGATAACACAAAACATGTTCTGTGTCAGAATGATTGAGCTACCTTATTCAGATGTTAGCTGGATGGCTAGTCTGGTAAATAATTAGACTTTCAGCATGGATTTGATCCCCTTTCTGACTGAACTAGACATGGAGCCAGCCTCCTCCTCCAGCTCCTGTACGTGGAAGGGAATGTTGCAGTGAAACTACCAGCAAAATACCAACCATACCAAGGATAAAACATCAGCTGAAAATGAGCCAAGAGCCTGTCTCCACAGAGCACATGTGATGTGAGTACTGAGCAGCAGATAGGGTCAGTCACATGCTGCATGTATTACATTTTATCTTCATGTAAAGGTACAAAATTAGAACAGGATCATTGTTCACACTGTTCAGCAGAAGTTCTTCCAACTCTCAGATTAATAAATTCTCCTGTCAGAAGTTCAACTAATTAATGGTTATTCTCATTCAGTACTTTTGGATATAACACTGAGTGCCAGTTTGGATGTGGCTGAAACAGACTGAGGAACAGAGCCAACAACAGCAACTTAGATTCTGAACAGCAACTTTAAACCAGTGAAAGATCACATTATTTGTTCAAGAGTTATCAGACACCATTTGACACCAAGCCAAACACAGAGACATTAGAACAGCTGACCAAAACATTGATCAAAGAGAAGACTTTAACAGAAACACTGAGGCACAGACATGTCTAGAAAGGCCGTTTCAGAACTTGGGTTCGGATAGTTCTGAGAAAGCAGGGCGCCGCGACGGCGCCGTGATTAAAATCAGGGATGTGCAAGAAGCCACAATCGGAAGAGAGTTGAGATAGTGGAGGTGTGTAGGCTTGGAGAATGCTACAGAGGTAAGGGATGGTGAGGCCACCAAGGAGCACGAACAGTAGAGTCACAGAATCATGGAGTCATAGAGATGTACAGCACACAAACAGACCCATTGATCCAACCCGTCCATGCCGACCAGATATCCCAACCCAATCTAGTCCCAACTGCCAGCACCTGATCCATATATCAGGATGATCAATTGGAGATACTGGGTGAAGATCACTGAGCACAGGTTTTGAGGAGCTGGTTGCTAGTGGAGAAATAACTTTGAGCATTAATATTTCATTCTAATTCTTATAAAATTCCCACTATTTTTTGGCAGATGAGACAAAAATGCAATAATGCTGTATTTGGTTAAGCCAAATTTAATGATTAATGGCTAAAGTAGTTGTCTTTATCAACAGTCAAACCTGTGTCAATTGGACTTTACAGAATGGAGGGAGGACAAAGCCATATAAAATATTGCAGTGAACAGATTATGGCAGATTGCTGGAGAAAGCATCTATTTAATTACAGGTGAGCCCCAAAGGCATTTTATTGAGTGATGTCTTTCATCCTTTTTTAAAATATATTTCAAAATCTAGGGTTCTTTTCAAATTCTGTGGTATGTAAGTGGAGCTCACCCACCGATCCCCAGGGTCAGTGTTTTCAAAGCAGCATTATTCAGTCAGGAAAGCTTTCACTCATTCTGTAACAACACACTGGCATTCATTATCCTGACATAATAAATCATTACAATGTTTGTGTGTGGTTGGCCCAGCTGCTTGCTGTTCACAGGAGCATAACAACTTGTTTAACCTCTTGTGAACCAGTTCAAAGGTTATTGCACTAATCCCAGCAACTTCCTTCTGAGAATGATTGTATAAATGGCCAATGACTGTTGCAGAAGTGACTATTTACGGTCCTGTGAAAGACCTTGTGCTCAAAGTGGAAAATCTCCAAATACAAATACAGTTTAACCTGGGCTCACAAATCCCACATTACTTGGCAAACATCTGCTGAGAGCAGGTGCCGGTTCACCTTGTTATTTATGTTCGGGACAAGAAAATAAAAGTGACGAATCCCTAATGAGATGTTGCTTGCTGGATGTCGGCTGGGTTCAGGCAGCATTCTGTCCTCACTGGAGAATTCAGTACCTCAAGGCCCACTGCCTCGTCTCGGCTGACCTCCCATTGAGGACCTGCCTTGTGCTAACGGCCTTGAAAGGTCCACTATTTTAAAACAACACGATGATGTTCTCCCTGCAGTTACCGCTCAACCACTCCCACAAAACACGTTTTCAGACTGTGAGCAGATTGCCGTTTGTGGGATTACACTGTGCACACGTTGCCAGCTGCATGTCCTACATTACACCAATGGCTACATTTCAGAGCTATTGGCTGCAACATGCTATGAGATAAGAGGTATACAAGCTCTTTGATTCAGGAAGAGTCGATCACAGTGACTCTGATATCCCTGATTTGAGCTATATTCTCTGTATGAATGCTCTTGCACTTGACTTACACATCACTGGTAGGCTGAAGGAACATGAAAGCCACCTTCCCTAGAGCCTGCCCTTGCCCTGCCTTCAACCTGTTTCTCTACCATCCTTGGACTGCCCTTACCCTGCTCCTTAAAGTCCTATGCTGTTATTTCTGGTTATTTCTGCCCTCCAGCAGCCCATTCTTCCTGAGTGAACATAATGTGGGGGGCACCCTTGGGTCAATCCCTGATTAGTGCTGGGTGAAGACAACAGGCCGCATCCATATTCCAGCATTCTCCTGACTGGGGCCCTCCACCTTTCCTTCAGCTGGAGATCTTCCAGAATTCAGAGAACAGAGTAGACCATTCAGCCCATCCAGTCTAGCTCCACCATTCAATAAAAAGTTCTGAGTTGGAGCATTGGAAAATTGGGTGGCAACAATGGATCATTAGCACCCGATGAGAAACTAGAAGTTAAAGATGGTGCGAAAATTTAAAAATTTTTTTAACCAGGCAAGGTTTGACCACACCAACAGTGAATGGTGATCAAAGTCTCACTTGTGTGAAAGGACTAATTTTTCCTTTCAGTGCCAAATCACTGGTGATGGGGCGAGGAGATGGAGGAGAGTGGCAGCACAGTGGCTCAGTGGTTAGCATTGCTGCATCACAGCACCAGGAACCCGGGTACGATTCCAGCCCCGAGTAACTGGGTGGAGTCTGCACATTCTCCCCTTGTCAGCATGGGTGTCCTCCCACAGTCCAAGGATGTGCAGGTTAGGTGGATTGGCAATGGGAATGCAGGGATAGGGAAGGTGGGTGGGTCTGGGAGGGATATTCTTCAGAGGGTCAGTGTGGGCTCAATGGGCTGAATGGGGTCGAGAAAACACAGCAGGTCAAGCAGCATCCGAGAAACAGGAGAATCAACATTTCAGGCAAAAGCCCTTCATCAGGAAGGGTGGCACGGTGGCACAGTGGTTAGCACTGCTGCCTCACAGCGCCAGGGACCTGGGTTCAATTCCCGCCTCAGGCGACTGACTGTGTGGAGTTTGCACATTCTCCCTGTGTCTGCGTGGGTTTCCTCCGGGTGCTCCGGTTTCCTCCCACAGTCCAAAGATGTGCGGGTCAGGTGAATTGGCCATGCTAAATTGCCCGTAGTGTTAGGTAAGGGGTATATGTAGGGGTATGGGTGAGTTGCGCTTCGGTGGGTCGGTGTGGACTTGTGGGCCGAAGGGCCTGTTTCCACACTGTAAGTAATCTAATCGAATCTAATCGAAAAAAAAAAGGAATGAGGCTGTGAGCCGAGGGGGTGGTGAGATAAATGAGTGGGGGATGCGGGGATGGGGGTGGGATGCGGGGAAGATAACTGAGAGTGCAATAGGTGGATGGGTAATGGTGATAGGGTGGAGTGGAAAGAAAGATGGATTGGTCATTAGGGCGGAACTGAGATAAGGTGGGGGGAGAGGAAATGAGGAACCTGGGCTGAATGGGCTGCTTCTATGCTGTAGGGATTTTATAACTCTATGAGTGACAGACTGAGAAGGAGCAGGAATTATGGGATGAGGGGGGTTAGGAGGTGAAGAGGAAGAGGAGTGATAGGGTGAGGATGTGGAGGAAGAGTGACAGGGTGAGGAGGAGGGGTTACTGGCTCAGGAGGAGCTGGCAAGCGAAGAGGTGTAGTGACTTGCCAGTTTTAATGAGAACAACAGAGTGACTCAGCAGGACTGACATCCTTCCCTGTATGACTCAGCAACAGTGATTCAGTGACGGTGTGTTTGTATGATATTGATTCAATGGGGGATGATGAGTGATTGACATGCTAAGCTTCCCCTTCATTAACGATGAAGATATTTGTGGAACTTTCTCTTTCAGTGAGTTGTTTAACCATCCACCACCTTTCACAACTGGATGTGCTGGGACTGTAGAACTAATATTTAGTCTATTATCAAGGGTCTGGAGACACATGCAGGCCTGACCAGGTAGAGATAGCAAAATTGCTTCCCTAAACGACAGTAGTCAACCAGATGGGTTTTTGATAGAATACATTACAAAAATTATTTTCTTATAACCAGACATCTAGCAAACTTCCCCAAGATGTTATGGTTCCAGACAGAAACTTCACATTGTTGAGCTTCCTGGTGAGGGACTGGCTTTCCCTTTCTATATTCATCTGCCCCTCAATTACCTACAACAAGAGTCATTTCAAAAAAAGATGCTCCCCTCTTTATAGATGTGTTCCTCCCACACCAAATTAGCACTTCTGCCTCACAGCGCCAGAGACCCGGGTTCAATTCCCACCTAGGGCAACTGTCCGTGTGGAGTTTGCACATTCTCCCCGTGTCTGCGTGGGTTTCCTCCGGGTGCTCCGGTTTCCTCCCACAGTCCAAAGGTGTGCAGGTCAGGTGAATTGGCCATGTTAAATTGCCCATAATGTTAGATGAAGGGGTAAATGTAGGGGAATGGGTCTGGGTGGGTTGCCCTTCAGAGGGTTGGTGTGGACTTGTTGGGCCGAAGGGCCTGTTTCCACACTGGAGGGAATCTAATCTAATCTAATTTTAAAAGAAGCCAATTTAACCAGGCTTTCATGAGTCAACAAAAGATGAGTTTACTAGTTACCAAAATGAAAATATAAAAAGAATATAGCGCAATTAGATGAGGAATAAAAGGTGTGTTCAGAATAGGATAAGCAGGTCTGTTTCTCTGGGTGTTTTGGGAGAAAAGTAGATAGCAAAATATTAATAGTTGAACAATCAATTTCGGGCATGTTGTTATAATCCTTTGGTCCTGGTTCCTTTAGTGGTTAGATGGTAACACTCAAAGAAACAGTTATTCTTGACCTGTTTCCTCATGTCTGATTTATTAGCTAGTTGGCACCAGCTCCCAGAGTTAGAGAATCTTTTTACCTGCAAAGCAGCAGTGACTAGTGGGAGATTCCTTGTTTATGACTTTCATAGCACACCTTCTCCCACTAGTACATATAGACCAAGTTGCAGTCAGTTTTTGACCAGTTTTTTGGATATATCTAGAAGGGCAAAACACAAAAAAAGTTATCTGAGGGGCATGGGAAATAGGTCGCCCCTTGTCATATCTTCCTGTTGTATCACTCCCTCTCTTCCTCTGTTTGAAGTTTCCCTGACCCTCTATTGGTGCAACATTCCGTGTGTCCCACACAGTACTTTGACAAAGCACTGAATTTATAACTATGGTCTTTTTTTTCGATCTCTAGCAGCTTTCTTTTAACAGCATGCGGTTTGGAACTTAAAGTTTAAAATATCCATAGTACTTTGAGGTTCTGATCTGTCACTATGATAATATGCATAAACAGGTGATTCAGCCAACTATTCCATCCCAGTAGTCATGCTCCCATCAAGTCTTCTATCAACCATCCTCAGCTAAATCTATCCTAACTAGCCAATTGTTTATTTTTCTCACAAATCTTTGTTAAGCTTCCCTTTAAAGTTCTTCAACCACTCCCTGTGGCACAGAGTTCAGTATTCTCAGTAATGTCTGGGTAAAGAATTTGATTTTGAATTGTCTCTTGAATTTTTTGATGACCATCTTCTATTGACAAGGCAAATCATTTTCCAAAGTAAATCATTTTCTCTTTATCCTCTCTATCAAAAGGTTTCATAGCTTTAACCATCTCTTTTATATTTCCTCTCAGCTTCTCTCATTCAAGTAAATAGACACTTATTAAGCCTCCCGAGATATGAGCACCCATTTCTGGTATCCTTACAGTCATAAAGCACTGAAACTGACCCTTCATTCCAACCAGTCCATGCCAAACATAATCCCAAACTAAACTAGCTCCACCTGCCTGCTCCTGGCCCATATCCCTCCAAATTGATCTTATTCATGTACTTATCTTTGAACAGTGTCTCTCTGCACTGTCTTCAGTTCCTCTGTATCCTTTTTATAAGCTGGTGGTCAGAACCCCACTCCACATGATCTAGCCCAGGGTTAAATACAGGGGTAGCATTATTTTCTATCCCTGTATATATAAAACCAAGCGCTTGGATGGCTTTTCTGTCGCCTCGTTAACCTGTTATGCAACATTTAGTGATCATATTCCTAGATCCCCTTTGTTCCTCTACCTTCCAAGTAATGAATGACATCCCCATTCTTCCTTCCAATATATATTGCATCACATTTCAATGATTAATTATATTTACCCAATATTTGCTAGGTTTTCAGGTTTATTAATTTGGAATTTGTTCCTGGAATTTGTTGTTCCCCCAATTTGGTGTTATTTGCAAATTTGGAAATGATGGTTTTGATTTCAGTGTTTAAATTATTAGTTTAAATTGTGAACAGCAATGGTCCCAGCACTTCCCACCTTTTGTCAGTCTGAATAACAACCCTTCTTGTTCCTGAACTCCACAACTTGCAATCTTTGTCTTGGGTGGATAAATAATTGCTTAGCAATACAGAATTTACACATTGCAAAAGAAAATTGAAGCTATTTATCTTGTACTTGTTCAAACTAAATGCAAGAAACAGACTTGAAAAGAGAGAGATTGTTTTACACATCTTGGGAAGATGGTGTTGATTGACTGGAAGTACCCCAAGAACAGTTACCTGTTGATCTTAATTCACAGACCAGGGAGATAGATTCTCATTGGTCAGGGCACTACCATGGAGGTGCAGCAGCAATTGGCTGTCTACAAGAACAAATTCCTTGTGCCAATACTGCAGGGCCCTTCCATTTATGTATGAACCTTATGTGACTTGAAAATGTATCACACGATGAGGCAGCTGATTATCTTAAACTGGTTTCTTAAAGGGCTTCAGTGAGACCATACCTGGAGTATTGTGGGAAGTTTTGTTCTTGTTATCTGAGGAAAGATGTTCTAGCTATGGAGGGAGTGTAACAAAGATTTACCAGGCTGACTCCTGGGATGGCAGGACAGCTATATCAAGACTGGATCAATTAGCTGGTTCTGCCACTCAGTTGAAAGGGACATGGATTATCAATAGAGACAGGATCAGTGGAAATGCAGTGGCCTTTCAGTAACTGTGAAGGAGTTATATTAATGAACAGAAGCAACACAATCGGTAACACAGATGTGAGCAAGAAGATAACAGTTGATGGTGAGGAGAATAGTCAGTACTCGGGTGTTTGTTAAATGTTAATTTAATTCAAGAACTGTACTAAAAGCTCCCAATATCATTGCACGCCCACAGCTTGTGGCTTTGGAAAGAGTGCAGATTTGATTGGCAGGTCCGCAGGAATGATACCTGATCAGTTAACTGGATCAGTTAAGGCTATATTCACTGGATTGTAGAAGAACTTGGGGTGGGGGGCTTCTATAAACCTATAACATTCTACCAGGACGAGGCAGGGTGACACAGGAAGGATGTTTCCGATGACCAGGGGTCACAGTTACAGAGTAAGGCTATAACACTGAGATGAAAAGAAACTTCTTTCACCCAGAGAGAGTGGGGAGCCTGTGGAATTCTTTACTACAGAAAGCGGTTAAGGCTAAAACATTATATGTTTCATGGAGGTATTAGATATAGGTCTCAGGGCAAAAGGGATCAAGAGGTGTGGAGAGAAGGCAGGAACAGGAGACTGAGTTGGCTGATCACCTCTAACCCTATTGAATGGTGAATTAGCATCAAAGGGGCCAAATAGCTTACTGTTGCTCCTACCTTCGATGTTTCTCTTGCTGGTCAAATGTTTGTGATGCTCATGTACCTAAATATCATGTCAGCATTACTCATTGGGGGAGCATTTCTGCCTTTAAATTTTTTTTTAAAAAAAGCTCCCTACAGTGTGGAAACAGGCCCTTCAGCCCAACAAGTCCACACTGACCCTCCAGAAAGTAACCTATCCAGACCTATTTCCCTCTGACTGGAGCACCTAGCACTATGAGCAATTTAGCACAGCCAATTCACCTGACTTGCACATCTTTGGGCAGGAAACCAGAGCAAACCCACACAGACACAGGGAGAACGTGCAAACTCCACACAGACTGTCACCCAAGGCTGGAATTGAACCTGGGACCCTGGTGCTGTGAGGTAGCAGTGCTAACCACTGAGCCACCGTTCAAGTTCCAAATTAGCTACAGGAGTCCATTCCTCTGGCTGCCATAGTGGAAGTGAGATGTTAAACTGAGGTGCCCTTTGCCCTTTCTGGTGAATGTAAAAGATCCCATAGCACTGTGTGAAAAGAGCAGCAGAGTTCTGGTTAACGTTTTGTGCAGAGAGTGAAGTAACAGTGAGACGTAGCAATCAAGGAGTTAATAGAACTCACGGTATTGTGTAGACAAGAAATGGGTTGTTTGAAGCAGTGCAAACTGGAATCAGCTGGTTGTTACAGGTTTATACAGTCAGAGTAGGGAAGGAGCAAAGCAGGAACAGGCAGGCTATTCATGAAATTCTAAACCATTCCAGTAAAACACAGAATGAACTGGATCCTTACACTCCCTCAACAGGACGTGAAATATGAGACTGTTGTACCGTACTGAAAATAAAAGGTATGGATAATAGTTCAGTTCAGTTTTCATCTCAGCCAGTGTGTGTGACAGTGGTTGCCCTGGTATCACCAGAATCAAATTATCATTTTCAATACCCATTAGGGAGGACACCATTTAGCCTCTAACATGAAGTTCAATTAAACTCAGATAAGCTTAAAATGAAGCTTAATCAGTTTATTGTCTTCAAAATCCCTGCAAATTACTTGTCAAGCCCCTCAGAAATGTTTCAGTTTTAAGGAGATAATTTCTCATTCTTCTGAACTCTAGTGACCATGGGTTGACAATCTCACCAGCAGAGCAGGCAGTGACTCTGGAGAGAGGAATGATTACGCTTTCGAGTCTTAGAGTCATGGAGATGTACATCACAGAAACAGAGCCTTCCATCCAACTCGTCCATGCCGACCAGATATCCTGGTCTAATTCCCTCCCTCATGGCATTGTGGGTCAATATACAGCATGTCGATGCTATGGTTCAGGAAGACAGTTCACCACCACCTTCTCAAGGGCAACTAGAGACAGGCAATAAATGCTGGGTCCAGCCAGTGACACCCAAGGCCCATGAATGAAGTTCTTAAAAATGAGAGGCTATACTGACTGGGAGAGATTCAACATGCTGGGGCTCTTTAGAAAAAAGGAAGACTGAGGGGTGACCTGATGGAGATCTTCAAGATTCTGAAAAGATTTGATAATATCAAGCTAGACAAAATGTCTCCATTTGTGAGAGAGGCTGAAATTCGTGTCCATAAATGTTTGGTTGTCACTCATAAATTTAATATGAATTTAAAGTGAACCCCGTCCTGACTCAGTGATTAGAATGTGGAGCTCTGTACCACTCGGAGTATTTGAGCTAAGTAGAGATTTACTTTAGGAGCAGCTAGATAAACATTTGAGGAACAAAAGAATAAAAGGATAGAGGGATGTGAACTGGGGTCGGTGGCTTATGTTCATGTGCAGCACACAATAACATGGACTGATTGACTTGAATGGTTTGTGTTTATGCTATAAATTCTATGTAATTCCATAGATGTAGCTCTATTGCTGTCCAGTACAGGGAATAAGGTACAGAGGATATGGAATTACTCAATCCCTCACTTACACAACTCCCTGCCCTTTGTGGATTACACAGAACTTGGTCACATGTACATAAATTCATAGAGAAATGTATTAACATTCCAGAAAATGTACCATGTTTTATCTACACAAAGGACAGTCCTTAAAGTGCAAAATCATTTTACTCGGCAGCCCTGGTAAAAAGGTTTAAAATCTGAAAACATGCTGAGTGAAACTTCCTGCTTGCAGAGTCCATACCTGAGGCTGGTGGATAACGCCTGGAGAAGTTGGCATGTGGGTGTGGAAGCTGGAACTGTGAGGAATATTTGTTACATACCAGCTTTCTGTAATGTGATATGATCTGCTTTATCCCTGTTACAGACGGATAGAAATATGTCACGTGACATAACTAGCCAACCTGCTCATTACAGGGACAAACTGAGGTCACCATCGACCAGAAACTGAACTGAATCATGACCAATCATTAAGTCAAATCACCATAGTCTTTTCAGACCATAGGAGAAAGTGAGGACTGCAGATGCTGGAGATCAGAGCTGAAAAAATGTGTTGCTGGAAAAGCGCAGCAGGTCAGGCAGCATCCATAGAGCAGGAAATCGACGTTTCGGCATAAGCCCTTCTTCAGGAATGAGGAAGGTGTGCCAAGCAGGCTAAGATAAAAGATAGGGAGGAGGGAGTTGGGGGAAAGGTGTTGGGAATGCGATAGGTGGAAGGAGGTCAGAGTGAGGGTGATAGGCCGGAGAGGGGGTGGGGGCGGAGAGGTCGGGAAGAAGATTGCAGGTTAGGCAGGCGGTGCTGAGTCCGAGGGGAGGGACTGAGACAAGGTGGGGTGAGGGGAAATGAGGAAGCTGGAGAAATCCCTCCTCTCTACCTTTTATCTTAGCCTGCTTGGCACACCTTCCTCATTCCTGAAGAAGGGCTTATGCCCGAAACATCGATTCTCCTGCTCCTTGGATACTGTCTGACCTGCTGCGCTTTTCCAGCAACACATTTTTCGGCTTTTCAGACCATAGGGCTGCTCTCTCATTAGAGAGAGAGAGAGACAGATGACTGATGGTGGTTTAACCCAATGTCCGCCACGCCTCAGTCGAGGAGAGAAGTTGAGAAGGAATCTCCTTCATGTTAACATAAGCTGGTATGGGGATTGAACCCACACTATTAACACCACACTACTTCACAAGCTAACCATCCAGCCAACTAAGTTGAACCAATCCGCACAATCGAACATGTAAACATAGCGGCTACAAGAGCAGGCCAGAGACCGGGAATGTTGAAATGAGTAACTGACCTCTTGATTCCTCAAAGCCTATCCACCATCTACAAGCACAAGTCAGGAGTGTGATGGAACACTTCCCACTTGCCTGGATGGGTACAGCCCCAATAACACTCAGGAAGCTTGACACCATCCAGGACAAAACAGCCCAACTGGTAGACTGGTAAGCAAGGTTAGATCACATGGAATGCAGGCATTTGGATAGCTGTTTGCATAAGAATTGGCTGGGTGGTAGGAGACAAAGGGTGGTGGTGGAGGGTTTTGGAGAGGCGACCTGTGACCAGCAGAGTGCCGCAAGGATCAGTGCAGGGTTCGCTGCTTTTTGTCATTTATATGAACGATTTTAGATTGAACAGTTTAGGCCTACACTCTCTGTAATTTAGAAGAATGAGCGGACGTCAAATTGAGGTATTCAGGATGATAAAAAGTTTGGATAAAATAGATGTGGAGTGAATGCTTCCTCTTGTGGGGCATTCTGGGATGAGAGGCCATTGTCTTAGGACAAGGGGCAGCAAATTTAAAACAGAGTTGAGGAGAAACTACTTCTCCCAAAGGGTTGTGAGTCTGTGGAATTCACTCCCCTAAAGTGCAACGGATGCTGGAACAGTGAGTAAATTTAAGGAGGAGTTGGATAGATTTTTAATTAGGAATGGGATAAGGGGATATGGAGAGATGGCAGGAAAATGGGGATGAGGAGCATGATCGAATGGTGGAGCAGATGCGATGGGCCAAATGGCCTCATTCTGCTCTGATATGTTATGAGTATAGGAGGTATGGTTAGTAAGTTTGCAGATGACACCAAAAGTAGTGGTGTAGTGGACAGTGAAGAAGGTTACCTCAAAGTACAACAGGACCTTGATCATACAGACATATAGCCTGGAAACAGAGCCTTTGGTCCAATTTGTGCATGCCAGCCAGATATCTTAAAGCAATCTAGTCCCGTTTGCCTGTATTTGGCCCATATCCCTCCAAATGCTTCCTATTCATATACCCATCCAGATGCCTTTTAAATGTTGCAATTGTTCCCACCTTCATCACTCCCTCTGGCAGCCCATTCCACACACACACCACCCTCTGTGTGAAAACATTGCCCCTTGGTTCCTTCTAACCTTTCTCCTCTCACCTTAAACCTATGCTCTCTAGTTTTGGACTCTGCTCCCCAGGGGAAAGACCTTGTCTATTCACTCTACCTATCAGATGGGCAAATAGGCTGTGGAGTGACAGGTGGAGTTTAATTTAGCTAAGTGTAAGGTGCTGCATTTTGGTAGGACAAATCAGGACATATACACTTCAAGATAAGGTCCTGAGGGGTGTTGCCAAAGTGACTTTGGAGTGCAGGTCTGTAGTTCCTTGAAAGTGAAGTCACAGGTAAATAGGATAGCAGAGAAAGTGTTTGCTATGCTTGTCTATATTGGTCAGTGCATTCAGTATAGGAGTTGGGAGGTCATACAGCAGCTATGTAGGATATTGCATTCAATTCTAGCCTTCCTGCAATAGGAAAGATGCTATGAAACTTGAAAGGGTTCAGAAATATTTGCAAGGATGTTGCCAAGTTGGGAAGGTTTGGTCTATAGGGAGAGGCTGAATAGACTGGGACTATTTTCCCTGGAGCATTGGAGACTGAGGTTGATAAAATCATGAGGGGCATGGATAGGGTGAGTAGTCAATGTCAACATGTAAAAGGCATCTAGATGGGGATATGAATAGGAAGGGTTTAGAGGGATATGGGCCAAGTGCAGGCAAATGGGACGAGATTAATCTAGGATATGTGGTTAGCATGGACAAATTGAACTGAAGGGTCTGTTTCCGTGCTGTAAAATTCTATAACTTGAGTAACATCATTAATAATTACTGTAAGGTAGTATTTTAATTTTATGTAACCTTCAAAGATCTCTGTATTGCCTCAAATTGGCAATCTGAAATGAATCCTTAAATCTGTATTTGATATATAGGGATTGTACCTTCTGCTTGATCCCTTAGAGTCAAGATTAGAGTGGTGCTGGAAAGCACAGCAGGTCAGGCAACATCCGAGGAGCAGGGTGATCGACGTTTCCTTATACCCTAGGACTACGTTGATTCCTTACACCCTAGGAAACCTGAAATGGGACAACTTTGACTATATGTCAGATTAGGAGATGGTTTAATCTAACAGAATTGAGACTTTTGCTTTCTTTTGACTTCTAATGGCTTGTGGATTTATTCTGCAGTGAAAGCTGTTCACTTCCAGGGAACATTCTGGTTTAATGTTCACAAGTTGGCTGGTGTGTACTGTTCAGCTTGTGCTGAAGGGCTTCGTCTGGGTTGCAGGATGTGACATGATGACCTGCTTTTGCCATCACTTTGTGAAACGTGATAGCTAAGAGAGTCTTAAATGGAAATGGGACAGTGAACTCAGGGTGATGAGTGATGGGATGAACAGATTGCACATTTGGTAGTTTTAGGAACTATTTCGGGGGAGCTTGATCATGCTAACACTTGCCTTGCCATAATGAGTCAGCAAGGACAGTGAGAGTGAGTGTGGCTTTCACAAGCTTTGAGCTTTCCTTCCCAACTTTGGGTAGTGTCAGGATTGGAGCAATTATTTCCCTACTTGGTGACGAAATGGGTTCATACCATCTATGTTCACTGATTAACAACCTTGCATACATCAAAGACTTGGTCAAACACAATAAAATTTTCAAATTATAAATGTGGTTGTTAGATTTCACTACTTTAGAATAGAACAGAAGAGCAGTTTATTGTCACGTGTATTTTTACAAAACAAACAGTGAAAGTTTTATAAGTTGCCACACCATGGCGCCTGTAGTAATGATGTAAGTCATAGATTATAAGTAAAAGAAAGTAAGAATTAAGACAAAGTTCATCTCAGATCAATTTCAGTTCCAGGAAAGACAATTAAAATGATGAATGCTGGGATAGCCGGAAGTTGCTGCCAAAGAAGACCTCCACGCTGGGACAAGACCGCCAAAACGAGACAGCCCATCTGGGGCAAGGTGACCGCAATCCCAGGCTGAGGCCACCATGCCAGGCCCGAGTCAGCCATTAGGCCTGAGACTACCAGGCCGAGACCACCATGCCAGGCCCAAGTCAGCCATGCCAGGCCCGAGACAGCTGTGCCAGACCAAGACTACCATGCCAGGCTGAGACCACTATGCCAGGCCAGAAACAGCCATGCCAGGCTAAGACCTTCACGCCAGGCTGAGACCACCCGCCAGGCTGTTGGTAAACCCAAACCTGGAGACTGCCACACTGAGACCACCTCTCTGGAACAAGACCGTCATGCTGGGGTGGAAGCCTCCTTGTCGCTGGGCTCAGGCCAGGAGAAGATGCCTTCCACCGAAGCCAATAAAGGAGGTAAGATGATAAATGCAAACATTCAAAAATTACTAGACTCTCTGCATATTTTCCTGCATCCTGAGGTTCTGGAAGTGGGACATTATGCCAAGGCCTTCTCTTTGTTGCCCTTTACCAAGTGGGTGCCTCAGGTTTCCAGTGCTCTTTCACCAAATGTTCTTGTGCGTCTTTCATTATTCTGATTTGCTAATTCAGAAAGATATGAATGTCAGTTGAGTTACTCTTCAGTGGTTCACAAATCTTCGGTATTTGCAAACCCAATGATGGTTGATCACATTTCGTTTAAATTACATCTGCAATATTGGCTTTTCCAGCCTATCTCCTCAATCTTTGCATTTGCTTCTTTGAAAGTTAAATTTGACACACTCATCTTTCATCTTATTTAACCTCAATGTAGGTCATTGAACAGTAATGTCGCATTGGGGCTCCATTGCCTCCCTGCAAGATATTTATCTGAGGCTTAACTTTGTTCTGCCTCTTTAACTTCGTATATATCTTTTACCGTGTCTTTGTTTAAATTGGGACCATGATTAATTACCTGCTGTCTTGTATCCTCAGCAGCCGTGAATATTGCAGATATCTTTGTGTTCTCGATGAACAGTGTGATTAAATCTCTTTAAGTTCGTTCTTTTTGACAGTGACTCAGAGAACAAGCAGCTCCAAATGTCGATAGGGGTGAAATCAATTACCGTTTATTTATTAATTGTGAGAAACCAAGCTCACTCACTGCAATAATTTCAGTCCGAGACAAGATCTGAATCAGTAGACCTCTTTATTTCACACTTGCAAGTGGGTGTGATGTCCACAAGGCAGGGACAAAACACACCGAATTCAACGAATACTCGATATTTATATAATTTGGTTTCTATATTTTTTTTATTTCATTGCTCCCCCCTGTTTACATCCTCCACTTCCCTCAGACCGGTACCCATTACTCCTGTTTATCTCTTGCCTTATCCGGCCTTGTCTGTGACAAAATGCTTATTCCTGGCCTCACAAGGCCGTTTGACCTCATCCTGCTGTGGGTCATTGTTAGGCATATCCTTGCCTTACCATTATCTACTCCCTCCATCTGTGCCGCCCCTCACAGCATCTTATCACTAAGACTCTTTGAATTGGGGTTTGTTCCTGTGTTTCTGTAAAAGTAGGAAACAGATGTTTATACCTACTGTTTTTACAGGCGTATCGAGCTTAACTGCCTCCCCTCACAGCATCTTATCTAGTCGCCTGTAATATCTACCATTGTTTTGCAGTCCCGTTTCTCTCTTGCATACATTTTTAGCTAATACAAAAAAACAATTATGCATTTCCTCTACATAGTTTCCATTCTTGTTGTCTCAGCTCCTGGCTGAAACAATTACACACTGGTGTGAGTTCATTTACTTTGTATCAGCAATTATAATTGCAGAAGTAACATTACCTATATCCCACATTAATAGATCACTCGTGACAGGTCAAGGGTCATAGCAACTGAACTGGGCTGAGTCTGTGTATTTGATGACCCACTGAGAAGTCAGCAGCATTTGAATATCTAGCTCTGTATAGTTGAGGGAAATCCTAGGCCAATGAGAAGAAATCTTCAAGCAGAAATCAGCCGTCGAGCTGCATTCCTGAAGAGCTGATGTTGTGCCTGTGAAGAAGTCTTGGAGTGCAGTTTTCAGGTTGGAGAGTGTGAACTCAGGACAGGAGGGTGATTGCTGAGATAAGGAGGCAGGTCCATGAAGGAGTAGTTCATGAAAGGGAGTTTCATGGCTGATTTGTCAGAAATGAAGCATTACATCCTTTTGTGAAGTTTAGCGAGTTTTAGCCAGTCAATAATATCTTGGGGGAGTAACTGAGAAATCTGTATGATCCACCTTCATCACTTTTGCTTTTGATGTGTGTTGTGGAAGTGTTTGACCATAGTCTATTACCCATATGAACTAGTTATGAATTCTGGGTGGTAGAAAGTGCACAGTGTCACATATATGGTAGAATATGTTACTGTTTAAACTTGTACAAGTATTGTCGTTTGTTCAAAACTGAAATATTGGAGCTAATCTCCCAGTCCCCTGTGACTTTGTCAACTTTAAAAATAAGAGGCCATTTCTCCTAAACCAGATTTTTAGATAATTTGGTGATCTGGCCTAGGATCACACCAATTAAACTTCTTTTCCAGTTGGCTTTTCGAACTGACTGCAAGAGAGCAGATGGAGAGAGAGAGAGTGAAAGAGAATGTGTATGTGTGAGAGAGAGATACTCTGTCAGAAGACCTGCTGAAAGGCAGCACAGTCATGTGTTCCATTTTTGTCAATTTTTTTCCCTTGGTAACATCATTTTAGATCATGACAGCATTAAACTCAGCTGGAATTCAAAAATTGACAGCCCATATTGTAAATTATCTTTCTTATTTTCTGTATTTTTAATTGTGGACTGAAATGGGAAAAGAACCAGCTTGAAAACAAAAGATTATAAAAAGGCTTGATGTACTTTTTAACAGCAAACTACCTGAGACTCATTGGCAGTGTTGTTTACACAGCTGCTTGAACAACCAGTAGTGGAAACCTGGTTATAGATGAGCTGGGACCAGAGGGCTGTGTACTAGTGATTTGGTCAGAAACAAGTAGCTAATTGGTCTGTAAAACTAGTGAGCATTTATTGATGACAATGGCTTCCTGTCTGCCAACAATCATGTGATTGGCACCAAGATAGCTAAACAGCTTGAAAGTTTGAACATTCTGGAGGTGTTCTCCTGAAAAAGGAGCAGCGCTCCAAAAGCTTGTGATTTTGAATAAACCCATTGGACTATAACCTGATGTTGTGTGACTTCTGACTTTGTTTTGGAGAACTCATCAGGGGGGCAGGAGCAGTCTCTTTTCTGTGGCATAAAAACACTTTAACCCTGAAGAAATCCAGTATAATTTCCCCACATCAATTCCTGGAAGCTATATATGTTGATCAGTAAGCCAAATACGTTACAACTGTGAATCAGCCACCCTGTGCTTCCTGCAAACCAGTGAAAATATGTGGAGAACAAAGATTGACAGGTGCAGTTCTGATCAGCAAAAGGACCATCTAAGCAAACCCCACGGACATGGACCACTGAACTGCCTTTCCAGTCTTTCCTACAGCCCATGACATCCATTTGTTTTTGTCTGAGTAATTGTATAGAGGAGTAGTTCATAAGGGGGTTAGAGTTTTTACTAGTAGGGTTACCTGTTAACAGTTTACAATTGTGTATCTGTAGTTAGAATCTATGTAGAGTAAATAGTACTCTTGTTAAGTACACAAACCTGGTCTATGTTTTCTGTCAGACTGGGTCTAAAAGACGGGTAAATTGGGGATTCTGCAAACTTTTAAAAAAGTTACTTTTGTGATGTCCCCACAAACTGTGGGGCTTGATTTCCAGATTGCAACTCCAGTGAGGGGGTAAGAAAGCTTGAGGGCTTGTCCAGGATAGGTTAGAAATACAGTAAGTAAGGATTTGGGTGTGTTACTGTTAAGTAACACAGGGTAAGGAAAACCTTGGGTTCTGTACTACATTTAAGACATGACACTGGAAACAGCAAAGGATTTCCTGCAGATGGCAAAGCTGACCCTGGCAGCCTGAGGAAAATTTCAAAACCTAGGTTGGTCGGATTGATGGGTAAACTGGAGGTGGCATTTCCTGTCAAAGCTTTGACAGAGATAATTGAAATATTAGCACGGCACTTAGGTTTAGAACAAGTACATGAGATGCCACACACTCTGGATAGTGAAACATCAAAATCATGTGATACTTAGTTACAGTTAAAGAGCTTGTACATGAGAAGAGAATGAAGAAACTAAAAATGACAGAAAACATCAGGAAAGGGAAATGAAGTTTGAAAGACATGAAGTGGAATTGAACAGAACAGAAGTGTGAAAGCTAAAATTAGAACTATAAGAGAAACAAAGTGAGAGAATATGAATATCAGCTGAAAATTATGCAGTCAAAAGAGGATTTTTTGCACACTCTGTTGTAGAGAATCTGAATCCTAATTCAATACCCAGCAAAGAAATGTTTAAGTTTGCACAGGCCCTACCAAAAAGTTGAGAAAAAGGGCATTGAGACATTGTCTATGTCATGGAAAATGAATTGAGCAAAAGAGAACTAGACATTGGTGCTGCACAGCATTGTTGATCCCACTTGATCCAGCAGTTTTGTGGGGTTTGTCAGAGTTTCACTCTGGGTCATTCTCCATGCATTCTGGGGATGATGACACAAGTGAACATTCAAGACATCTGGGAACTATGTGCAATGTGTCTGTCCACTCCCTGGATAGTAGCCAGATACCTGCCCAAATTGTTGCTTGTGGTCACAATCAAACTGGACATGGAACAAGTGAATTTCCTTCCTGTTCAGGAATCTGGCTGGATGTTGCCAGGGAGATCTGAGCACCAGGTATGTTTGAGGGAACCTAGGGATGGTTTGGGCACCTTGGCTCTCTGAGTCCACGGTGAACTGGGCAAATGATTACCTTGCTATAAAGGTCCGCTGTGTTTGTGGTGAATTGGGAGATATGTGCATTCCACACTGTTATCCTTCAAATAATGGAAGCAGAATGGAAATTTGGGATGGGAGGTTGGCAGTAGGATCATCCAGCAATCAGCACCTTCACAACGTAAGGAGCTCAACAAGTACAAGTTATTCTCTAAGGCAACTTGGCAGGGGTTTTGATGTTAATATTGAAGAAACTGAATTAAATTGATGAAGCAGTTGTACAAGACATTGGTGAGTTTACATTTGGAGTGCTATGGATGTAGGTTTGCTCACTGAGCTGGAAAATTCATTTCCAGATGTTTCGTCACCCTACTAGATAACACCCTACTAGTGGGCCTCCAGGCGAAGCATTGCTGATAATTCCTGTTTTCTATTTATATGTTTGGGTTTCTTTCGGTCAATGATGTCATTTCCTGTGGTGATGTGATTTCCTGTTCTTTTTCTCAGGGGATGATAGATGGGGTCTAACTCAATGTGTTTGTTGATAAAGTTGGTAGAATTGCAAAGCTTCGCCCAGAGGTCCACTGAAGATGTTACCTAGTAGGGGGTGACAAAACGTCTGGAAATGAACCTTCCAGCTCAATGAGCAAACCTACATCCAGAACCTCAACCTGAGCTACGAGTCTTCTCAAATCCTGTTTGGAGTGCTGTGTGCAGTTCTGGTCATCCGGCTATAAAAAAGATATTATTTAACTAGAAAGAACGCAGAAAGGATTGATGGGATCCTACCTGGCCTTGAAGGTTGAGTTATAAGGAGAGGCTGGATAGGCTGGGACTGTTTTCCCTGGAGAGTAGGAAACTGAGAGGTGGTCTTATAACATTCAATAAAATCATAAGATGCATTGAGAATGTAAATAGACAACAGCTTTTCCTCATGATAGGGGAACATAAAACCAAATGGCATAGGGGTTTAAGAAAAGAGGGGAGAGATACACAGAGTCTAATGGGCACTTTCTTCATACAGAGGGTGGTGAGCGTCTGGAATGGGTTGTCAGAGATGGTGGTGCAAGCAAATACAATTTTGTCATCTAAGAAACAGTTGGACAGTAGCATAGATGGAATAGGAATGGAGGAATACCAACCAAACACAGGTAAATGGGACATGTTTAATTGTGACAACTGTGTGGCATGGACAAGTTGGGCCAAAGGGCCGGTTTCAATTGTCAACCTGTATGACTCTAAATGGAGAAGTGAATTTGGGTAAAATAATACCAGAGTAAAAGCAAAATTTGCTGTGATATTGCTTTGAACTGAGTGAACCCGCTGTAAATGTGGCAGCGATCAGGTCTGTGCCTGCATTTCTCGAGGATTTCTTTCCAACCTGGTCCATTGTTAGCCTATAGAAGCTGATGTGTCAGCACAAGACAGACAGGCAGCCTATTCATTCTCACACATAACCTAATTATGCACAGAGTCAAATGCCTTTGAACTATCAGTACATTGTTCTATTCCAATAGTCTCCCTGAGCCAATAAGTAAATAATCACACAGAGTGAGAAGATTCAGTTTCACCAGGTGCATAATGAAGTTGATATTCTTAACAGCCTGCACTTTCTGTAATTTTCAGTTTGAAATGATTTACCCTCAGGCCTAACATGGAAATAAGTACTCCAGAGTTTTACAATTGTATTAATAGAGAATTGTATAATTGTACTCAGGAACCTAAAAGTGAAACATGTTGTATGGAGACTGTTTGTTGGAATTTGTTTGTTGTTTCTGTCTTTTTGGAATCATCCTTTTGTAACGTTATTTTACAAATTTTATGAATAAGGTATATTTTTGAGAAAAAAAGTCTTAATGAGGGCAGCAGTAAGTACTGTACCCAATCCTGATCTCAACCAATGATCCCTGCTGCACACTGTGCATATTGAGTGCAAACATGGTCAGGCATTGCCTAGCCCTAAACCCCATATTCTCAATGTTAGATATGAGCCAATATTCACTGTCTGCAGTCAGGCGAGTGGTACTGACATGGTTGACATTTAATGGATGTCTCTCATTACCTTCTGAACCACCCGTGGCAACTTTCATCCAACCGAGTGGCACAGTAGGTCAAATGCAAATTACTGCCAGTCCTGGAAATCTGAAATTCCTGCACATACTCGCAAGGTCAGGCAGGATCTGTGCAGAAGAATGGGCGAAATGGGTAGAATCTCTGAGTCCACCAGGAACTTTCAGAAGCGAGAGGCAAAAGTTCTGTTTCCCGTCAGCAGGTTAACATTTTGGGATTAAATTCTCGGAACTTTCAGGTGAGTTACCAATGGTTGGGAACTTCCTTTATGCTTATTAGCGTGTCATAGATACTCATTAAGATTCCATTTCCACTGGAATTATATTCCCAAGCAATAAGACTGTCACGCAAGGCAGCCACACTGACTGACAGAAGTAACCCTTACTGCAACAAGGGATTTGAAAGACAGCTCAACTCCAACTATCCAAATAGATTAGATTAGATGTTTAGATTCCCTACAGTGTGGAAACAGGCCTTTCAGCCCAACAAGTCCACACCAACCCACCGAAGAGAAACCAACCCCCCTATATTTACCCCTAACTAATCCACTTAACACTATGGGCAACTTAGCATGGCCAATTCATCTAACCTGCACATCTTTGGACTGTGGGAGGAAACCGAAGCAACCCCACGCAGACACGGGGAGAATGTGCAAACTCCACCCAGACAGTTGTCCGAGGTGGGAATTGAACCTGGGTCCCTGCTGCTGTGAGGCAGCAGTGCTTAACCACTGAGCCACCACGCCAACCCAAAGGTGGGGAGAGAGAATGGAGGAGTAAGGAATGGAACTGAAACAGCATGCAAGGATTTTGGGGAGTGGAGGGAGGAAAATGGGATGCAGAGGGGAGAATCGCCTCTGTGAAAGGTGAGCAGATAAATTGAATAAGGGGAAGAGTTAGGCTAATGCCGGGCATGGGGATATGGATGGGTGTGGGATCAGGGGAGAGGACCAGGAATATCAAGGGAGATAGTGAAAGGACAGATACTCACAGGGGAGATTGAAGAAGGACAGGGGGACCCCAGAGGAAAGGAGAAAAGGGAAGGAAGAGGATGAAAGAATGAAATAACATTCTCGTAAATTATCGTAAATTATCTTGCTAACAATGGCCACACAGAGAATGCACAGTACAAATGGGAAGATGCTATTGATCCACTAATGTGTTAATCCAGAGACCAGGCAATTCTGTATCAGAGAGCAGCGGGAGCTGGGCGGAAGTGAAGTCGGAGCACAAAGCCGGTCGGGAAGATAAGTGATTGTTATTTGAGTGGGTGTGTTCTAGACCCCAGGTCCTACAAAGTAGGGCCTCCCTCCCTCCCTACTCCTCTAACCTAAATTAAAAGTCCACAGACTTGCCCCAAAAAGAGGGTCCAAAGAAGTTCCTGTGGATTGAAGAGTGAGGCTTTAGCTCAGGAGTCTTTGACAAGGAGGTTGAGTGAACTGATTATGCCACAGTTGAAGAGGGTGAAGACATGACTGCCCAGCTGGTTCAGTGCACTACATGCTTGATGTGGGAGGTCAACAACTCTGGTGTGTCTGGCTCATATAAGTGTGGAAAGTGTGTGCACATTCAGCTACTGACATAGCATATTGCAGCGCTGATGAAAGAACTCGAGGACATTAGGCTCATCTGAGAGAACGAGATCTTTCTGGACAAGACCTTCAGCGAGGTTATTACACCGATTGTACCAGAAGAGAGCAGAAGAGAGCGGACGATGAGGAAGGCAGAGAGGAGACAGGTGCAAGAGACCCCGGGAGAAGTACCTGTCAGGAACAAGTTGAATCTTTTGGAAACTGTAGAGACAGATGACACTGCCAGTCTGCGAGGCGGCCAGGTCTGTCAATCAAACGTTGCCGTGGAGACAGAGCGGAAGAGTCGGACATCGCACAGAGCCGTGGTTATAGGGGACTCCATCGTGAGAGGAACTGACTGGGGTTTTTGTGGCAGCAGGTGGGACTTAAGGATGGTGTGTTGCCTTCCTGGTGCCAGGGTGAAAGACATCGCGGACAGAGTGCAGGAAATCCTCAAGGACGAAGATGAAGAGCCAGAAGTGGTGGTACATGTCGGCACAAATGATGTCGGGAAGAAGAGGAGGAACATACTACAGCGGGACTTCGGAGAACTAGGAATAAGGTGGAAAACCAGGACATCCAAGATGGTTATCTCCGGTTTGCTTCCAGTTCCTCGGGCTGGTGAGGCCAGAAACAGGGAGATAATGGACTTGAACGTGTGGCTGGGAAACTGATGCAGGAAGCAAGGATTTAAATTCTTGGATCACTGGGGTATGTTTTGTGGTAAGCATAAATTCTACAAGAGAGATGGTTTGCACCTTAATAGGTTGGGGACCAGCATTCTGGCAGGCAGGTTTGCTACTGCAACACAGCTACGTTTAAACTAAGTAGCGGGGGGGAGGGGACAAACTGGATGTTTAAGAAGGAAATTGAAGGGAAAGTTAGAACAAGGAAAGTCAAGAAAGACAACGGTATCAATGAGGCAGAAACTCAGAAAGGGATCATGCTGTAAGGTTGAGTGAAATAGGAGTTGATGGGAAGAGTGAGGGCAGTAACAAATTAAAAATGCTATACATGAATGCAGGAAGCATTAGAAATAAGATGGATGAGCTTCAGGCTCTTTTGGAAATTGGCAGATACGATATTGTGGGGATAACTGACGCGTGGCTTCAGTGGACAGGGCTTGGGAAATGAATATTCAAGGCTACATGTGCTATCATAAGGACAGACTGACGGGCAGAGGGGGTGGGGTGGCCATGTTGGTAAGGGATGATATTCAGTCCCTTGCGCGGGGGGAACTAGAATCAGGGGATGTAGAGTCAGTGTGGATAAAGCTGAGAAATTTTAAGGGTAAAAAGACCCTCTTGGGAGTTATCTACAGGCCCCCAAACAGTAGTCTGGATGTTGGATGTAAGTTGAATCAGGAGCTGAAATTGGCCTGTCACAAAGATGTTACTACAGTTGTTATGGGGGATTTCAACATGCAGGTAGACTGGGAGAATCAGGATGGTATTGGACCTCAAGAAAGAGACTTTGTGGAGTGCCTCTGAGATGGATTCTTAGAACAGCTGGTGCTGGAGCCTACCAGGGAGAAGGCAATTCTGGATCTGGTATTGTGCAACGAACCAGAATTGGTCAGAGACCTCGAAGTGAAGGAGCCATTGGGAAGTAGTGACCATAATACAATAAGCTTCAATCTGCAATTTGAGAGGGAGAGGGTACAATCGGAAGTGACAATATTTCAGTTGAATGAAGGGAACTATGGAGCTTTGAGGGAGGAGCTGGCCAAAGTTGAATGGTGCAATACCTTAGCAGGGATGACCATGGAGGAACAACGGTGGATATTTCTGTGTATAATGCAGAAGATGCCGGATCAGTTCATTCCAAAAAGGAAGAAAGATCCTAGGAGGAGGCATGAGTGGTCATGGCTGACGAGGGAAGTTAAGAAACATATAAAGTTAAAAGAGAAAAAGTATAACATAGCAAAGATAAGTGGGAAAACGGAGGACTGGGAAGCTTTTAAAGAACAACAGAGGATTACTAAGAAGGAAATACGCAGAAAAAAATGAGGTACGACGGTAAACTGGCAGAAAATATAAAGGAGGATAGTAAAAGCTTTTTTAGGTATGTGAAAGGGAAAAAAATGGTTAAGACTAAAATTGGGCCCTTGAACACAGAAACAGGGGAATATATTACGGGGAACAAAGAAATGGCAGAAGAATTGAATTGGTACTTCAGATCTATGTTCACTGGGGAAGACACAAGCAATCTCCCTGAGGTAACAGTGACTGAAGGACCTGAACTTATGGGAATCTGTATTTGCCAGGAATTGGTGTTGGAGAGACTGTTAGGTCTGAAGGTTGATAAGTCTCTGAGATCTGATGGTCTACATCCCAGGGTACTGAAGGAGTGGCTCTAGAAATCGTGGATGCGTTGGTGATTATTTTCCAGAGTTCGATAGATTCGGGATCAGTTCCTGCGGATTGGAGGGTGGCTAATGTTGTGCCACTTTTTAAGAAAGGTGGGAGAGAGAAAGCAGGAAATTATAGACCAGTTAATCTGACCTCAGTGGTGGGAAAGATGCTGGAGTCTATTATAAAGGATGAAATTACGACACATCTGGATAGCAGTAACAGGATAGGTCAGAGTCAGCAAGGATTTATGAAGGGGAGATCATGCTTGACTAATATTCTGGAATTTTTTGAGGATGTAACTCTGAAGATGGGCGAGGGAGATCCAGTAGATGTAGTGTACCTGGACTTTCAGAAAGCTTTTGATAAAGTCCCACATAGGAGGTTAGTGAGCAAAATTAGGGCGCATGGTATTGGGGGCGAAGTACTAACTTGGATTGAAAGTTGGTTGGCTGATAGGAAACAAAGAGTAGTGATAAATGGCTCCATTTTGGAATGGCAGGCAGTGACCAGTGGGGTACCGCAGGGATCAGTGATGGGACCGCAGCTTTTTACAATATATGTTAATGATATAGAAGATGGTATTAGTAATAACATTCGCAAATTTGCTGATGATACTAAGCTGGGTGGCAGGGTGATTTGTGAGGAGGATGTTAGGAGATTACAGGGTGACCTGGACAGGTTAGGTGAGTGGTCAGATGCATGGCAGATGCAGTTTAATGTGGATAAATGTATGGTTATCCACTTTGGTGGCAAGAACAGGAAGGCAGATTACTACCTCAATGGAATCAATTTCGGTAAAGGGGCAGTACAAAGAGATCTGGGTGTTCTTGTACACCAGTCAATGAAGGTAAGCATGCAGGTACAGCAGGTAGTGAAGAATTACCTAGTGAAGTATTAAGTAATAGAAGCAAAGAGCTTCTTCTGCAGCTGTACAGGGCCCTGGTGAGACCACACCTGGAGTACTGTGTGCAGTTCTGGTCTCCAAATTTGAGGAAAGACATTCTGGCTATTGAGGGACTGCAGCGTAGGTTCACGAGTTCAATTCCTGGAATGGCAGGACAACCTTATGCTGAAAGACTGGAGCGACTGGGCTTGTATACCCTTGAGTTTAGAAGACTGAGAGGGGATCTGATTGAGACATATAAGATTATGAAAGGATTCAACACTCTGGAGGCAGGAAACATGTTTCCGTTGATGGGTGAGTGCCGAACCAGAGGACACAGCTTAAAAATACGGGGTAAACCATTTAGGACAGAGATGAGGAGAAACTTCTTCACCCAGAGAGTGGTGGCCGTGTGGAATGCTCTGCCCCAGAGGGCAGTTAAGGCCCAGTCTCTGGATTCATTTAAGAAAGAGTTGGATAGAGCTCTCAAGGATAGTGGAATCAAGGGTTATGGAGATAAGGCAGGAGCAGGATACTGATTAGGAATGATCAGCCATGATCATAATGAATGGTGGTGCAGGTCGAAGGGCAGAATGGCCTACTCCTGCACCTATTGTCGATTGTCTATTGTCTAATGTTCTGGGGACCCGGGTTTGAATCCCACCACGGGAGGTGGTGGAACTTGAATTCAACAGAAATATGCATAAACATCCAGAATTAAGAGGCTTTTGATGACCATAAAACAATTGTCAATTGTCAGGAAAAACCCATCTGGTTCACTAATGTCCTTTAAGGAAGGAAACTGTCATCCATACCTGGACTGGCCTACATGTAACTCCAGACCCACAGCCATGTGATTGACTCTTAACAGCCTTCTGGGCAATTAGGGATGGGCAATAAATGGCCTCATTGCATGGATGGATTTTTACATATTCCTGCACAGCAGAAACACTTCCAGCTGAGGGAATCGTGATAGGAAAACTGGCGCATACGATTGTGTGAGCACTCAGCAAAGGGCTTGGTACTGAAGGGAAGCACTTGTTACAGAATAAAGGTGAATAAACTCTGACAACATGGAACACCAACATCTAACCATGTCCTGATGGTTGCCTGAGATGCACCAACATTAGAGATCGTGGTGGGGATTATTCCATATGCAACTGTTCAGGAGCATTCACTGGTTATGTATCATAAAGTTCAGCACGTGGCTAAGATGAAAGAGGAAGAGGAGAGGAGGAATGCCCAGTGCCAACAGAACAAGAGGGGGACCTGGGTCTTCAGTGCCAGTGAACAGCGTACCGAGAGAGAGTACACTGACAGTTCCTGTCTCCCCGCAGGTGAGTGAAAGATAGCGCTGGAGGCTTCATCAGGAACACCGTCACCTCCATCTGTAACCTCCTGCAGACAGATCTGCAATCTCATGTGTAGGAGGCAGCACTATATCTGTGATGCTGAAGGTCAGAGCAACAACCAACCTCACCATCAACTCGTTTGAAGCCTCAACCACGACTGGTATCTTCTAATCTACAACACACAAGTGCATTAGGGAGTTCCCAATTCCCTGGTTAAGGAAAGCTGGAGAGCCAAGGAGTCAGATTTCCGGCCTCCGCTGGGCTTTGAGGTACAAGAGGCTATCAACTGTTCACCAGGTGCCTGAAACTCCTGGCATCATCCAGCCAAGTTATTAAAGCCAGCTCAGTGTCAGCCATCCAGAACAAAGCAGTCCTTTTGATTGGCATCATGCCCACAAACATCCACTCCCTCCACCACGGACACTCAGTCACAGCAGTGTGCATTATCTACAAGATGCACTGTAGAAATTCACCAAAGATCCTCAGACAGCACCTTCCAAATCCACAACCACTTCCATCTAGAAGGACAAGGGCAGCAGAAACATAGGAACACCACCCCCTGCAAGTTCTCTTCCAAGCAACTCATCATCCTAAATTGGAAATATACAACAGTTCCTTTACTGTCTCTGGGTCAAAATCTTGGAATTCCCTTCCTAATGGCATTGTGGGTCAACCCACAGCAGGTGGACTGCAGTGGTTCAAGATGGCAGCTCACCACCACCTTCTCAAGGGCAACTGGGGATGGGTAATAAATGCTGGATAGCCAGTGATGCACATTACTCATGATTAAAGTTTTGATGAAGAAAACCAATAAAGCAGGAATTAATTTGTGTGCCTGAGACACCTGTGTTCATCCTGAAGGTATCTTTTATCGTTATAGCCTTGTCCTGTACATACCTTTGGTGAAACACTGTCAGATGTGCACATTCACCTGGTTGTGATAAAAGGTCAGTGAGCTCAAAGTGTAGGAGCTGCTGAGTGGTTTAACGGAGTCATAGAGACATACAGCACGGAAACAGAGCCTTCAGTCCAACCTGTCCGTGCCGACCAGATATCCCAACCCAATCTAGTTGTATTTGCCAGCACTTGGCCCATATCCCTCCAAACCCTTCCTATTCATATACTCATCCAATGCTGTAATTGTGCCAGCCTCCACCACTTTCCCTGGTAGCTCGTTCTATACACGCACCACCCTCTATGTGAAAAAGTTGTCCCATAGGTCCTTTTTGAATTTTTCCCCTGCCACCCTAAACCTATGCCCTCTAGTTCTGGATTCCCTCAACCTAGGAAATAGACATTGACTATTCACCCTTTCCTGCCCCTCATGATTTTATAAACCGCTTTCCTCTGCACTGCCAACCTTACAGTGCCAATACACACTCACAGCATTGAGGAGACAGCGATACATACCCTAGCAGAGCACAGCTGATCGTATCCTCAAGGGCACTGGAACTGGGTTCTTGCGAGCCACCCATGGCCACTGACCTCTGCAGCCACCTCAGTCAGGATGGACACTTGATGCCATCCACAGGGAAAACGGTTTCTCTCCCCTCATGACCACTCTTCAGGAAAACCTCAATTATTGATCCATCATTGAGTTTAGGAGTTGGTGGGTCACGTTGTGGCTCTAAAGGACATTGGTTAGGGAACTTTTGGAATATTGGATGCATACTGGTCTCCCTGCTATAGTAAGGATGTTGTAAAACTTGAAAGGGTGCAGAAAAGATTTACAAGGATGTTGCCAGGGTTGGAGGGTTTGAGCTACAGGGAGAGGCTGAACAGGCTGGGGCTGTTTTCCCTGGAGCGTCGGAGGCTGAGGGGTGACCTTATAGAGGTTTACAAAATTATGAAGGGCATGGATGAGGTAAATAGGCAAAGTCTTTTCCCTGGGTTTGAGGAGTCCAGAATTAGAGGGCATAGGTTTAGCGTGAGAGGGGAAAGATATAACAAGGACCTAAGAAGGCAACCTTTTTATGCTGAGGGTGGTACGCGTAGGAAATGAACTGCCAGAAGAAGTGGTGAAGGCCAGTACAATTGCAACATTTAAAATGCAACTGAATGGGTATATTAAAAGGAAGGGTTTGGAGGGATATGGGTGAAATGCTGGCAAATGGAATAAGATTAATTTTGGGTATCTGGGCAGTATGGATGGGTTGGACCAAAGGGTCTGTTTCCGTGCCGTACACCTCTGTAAGTCTATAAGTGTCAGTAAAGAGTGGTGCTGATATTTGCCTTGCATGGGGCGAGGGTGTTGGGGTGGGGGTGGGGGCAGTGTGTGGGGGTAGCAGGGGTTTTTGCCAGCTGCGGGGGTGTGTGGTGTGGGGTGAGGAGCCGAGGGTGAGTGATGCTCCTGAGTTACAGACAGCGAGTGCTGTCCAGGTTCCTTTCCAATATGGAGCTCCGAAGGTCCCCGTGAGGGTCAGGCCTTTCTGCCCGCCTGCCAGTATTGCCACTTTTTGGCAACTCAGTGAGCTGGAGGAAGCTGCCCTACAGGAGGCTTCAGTGACATGGGTGAAGACAAGTGAAAGTTCTGTCACCAGTGCTGAAGCAGAGGCAGTTTGAGGATGTCTAGAACATCTGAGTCAGATGGCTGCTGTCTGAAGGTGTGGACATCTTGCAGAGGTAGAGTTATACTCACATGGAAGATCGGTGATGAGATGAAGTACACCCCAAATTATTTATTCCTGCTATGCTCCAGTTTCCTCCCACAGTCCAAAGATGTGCAGGTTAAGTGAATTGGCCATGCTAAATTACACCGTAATGTTAGGTGAAGGGGTAATTGTAAGGGAATGGGTCTGGGTGGGTTGCTCTTCAGAGGGTTGGTGTGGACTTGTTGGGCCGAAGGGCCTGTTTCCACACTGTATGTAATCTAATCTAATCTAATTCCACATAACCAGACAGCTTGTCAACATAATCAGTTTAAAATCTGATATTTGGAATGAAACAGAAATCAATCAACATTTGGAAGAGGAAGATGACAGCAAGGATTTAGGCTCATTCAATAAAAAGTAAAAGTTAAAAAGTAGGATTCTAATTCTGGAGGATCAAATAGCCAAACCATTGGGGTCCTCCTTGCAAAAGTATTCGGAGGGATGGATTACGTGGTGTACCTTGCATGCAAAGACCTTCACTCAGCGTAACTGTGACTGATATATCCTGCCTGCAGACCCGATGAACTTTCTGCTCAGATATCGCTGTCAATATGCAGCTGACAGGCCTGCAACCTAACAGCAGGGGGTTCTCTCCCAGTCATACTGCCTATGGAGCAAACTGGAACAAGGAGTTGCTCGAGCAACCCTGGGGCTCCTCTGCTGTAATGCAGGCCTGGGCCCTGTGGAGAAATAAGGTGCTACACGGTTTTGGTGTTAATCTACAGAATATCCTTCATCATCACATATACTGAAGTATAGGAGTGCAGTGAAACATTTTACAATACCGCCTCTTATGGTGCCTCATCATGTATAAGTCCTCAGTACAAATCTTAGATACAGAAGAAGAAAAGTAGTTGCATTATATTTCAGTGTTTAAGGAATCAGTTAGAAATAAGATGTGGTTAAAGGATTGACATTACAGTCAGATTTTTTAAATTTCCCTTAAATATGACCTTGCAGCAGCTCAGCTCAGGGGCTTCCACACGTGGTCAGACTGCCCGAACCAGACTCCAGTCCAACCACTATCCCCACTCCGCTCCAAGCCTCCAGGCAACTCTCTCCCGGCTCTCAGCCACTCCAAGGTAAATTCCAAGACAGCATTCCCCATGCCAGCCTCCACCCAGGACTCATTCCTCCCGCCAACCGATGCTCCAGGAATGCATCTCTATCCTGGTCACTGCTCCGGGATTGTGTCTCCATTCCAGTCACTGCTCCGGGATTGTGTCTCCATTCCAGTCACTGCTCCGGGATTGCTTCTTCATCCTGGTCACTGCTCCGGGATTGTGTCTCCATCCCGGTCACTGCTCCGGGATTGCTTCTCCATCCTGGTCACTGCTCCGGGATTGCGTCTCTATCCCGGTCTCAGCTCCGGGATTGTGTCTCCACCCCGGTCACTGCTCCAGGACTGTGTCTCCATTCCGGTCACTGCTCCGGGATTGCGTCTCCATTCCGGTCACTGCTCCGGGATCGCTTCTCCATCCCAGTCACTGCTCCGGGATTGCTTCTCCATCCTGGTCACTGCTCCGGGATTGTGTCTCCATCCCAGTCACTGCTCCGGGATTGCATCTCCATTCCGGTCACTGCTCCGGGATTGCGTCTCTATCCCGGTCTCAGCTCCGGGATTGTGTCTCCATCCCGGTCACTGCTCCGGGATTATGTCTCCACCCCGGTCACTACTCTGGGATTGTGTCTCCATCCCGGTCACTGCTCTGGGATTGCTTCTCCATCCAAGCTGCTGCTCCGAGATTGCTTCTCTTTCCATGCTGCTGCTCCGGGATTGCTTCTCCATCCCAGCTGCGCTCTGGGATTGCTTCCCTATCCCGGTCACTGCTCCGGGATTGTGTCTCCATTCCGGTCACTACTCCGGGATTATGTCTCCATCCCGGTCACTGCTCCGGGATTGTGTCGCCATCCCAGTAACTGCTCCGGGATTGCTTCTCCATCCCGGTCACTACTCTGGGATTGTGTCTCCATCCCGGTCACTGCTCCGGGATTGTGTCTCCATTCCGGTCACTACTCTGGGATTGCTTCTCCATCCTGGCTGCTGCTCCGAGATTGCTTCTCTTTCCTGGCTGCTGCTCCGGGATTGTGTCTCCATCCCGGTCACTGCTCTGGGATTGCTTCTTCATCCTGGTCACTGCTCCGGGATTGTGTCTCCATCCCAGTCACTGCTCCGGGATTGCTTCTCCATCCTGGTCACTGCTCTGGGATTGTGTCTCCATCCTGATCACTGCTCTGGGATTGTGTCTCCATCCCGGTCACTGCTCCGGGATTGCTTCTCCATCCTGGTCACTGCTCTGGGATTGCTTGTCCATCCCGGTCACTGCTCCGGGATTGTGTCTCCATCCCGGTCACTGCTCTGGGATTGCTTGTCCATCCCGGTCGCCGCTCCAGGATTGTGCCACTCCTCAGTCCACTGGCCCAATTGATCAAGATCCCATTGTACTCTTAGATAACCTTTTTCACTGTCCACTCCAAGTTTGGGATCATCCATAAGCGTACACCCAAATCATTTATATCAATGATGAACAACAATGGACCCAGTGGATCTTTGGAGCACACAGCTGGTCACATGAGAACAAAAACCCTCTGCTGCTACTCTCTGTCTCCTACTGTCAAGCTAATTTTGTATCTAGTTGGCTAGCTCTCCCTGGACCCCATTTGATCTAACTAGGAGAAAGTGAGGACTGCAGATGCTGGAGATCAGAGCTGAAAAATATGTTGCTGGAAAAGCGCAGCAGGTCAGCCAGCATCCAAGGAGCAGGAGAGTCGACATTTCAGGCCTAAGCCCTTCTTCCGGAATGAAGTAATACCTGAACCATCGATTCTCCTGCTCCTCAGATGCTGCCTGACCGGCTGTGCTTTTCTAGCACTATACTCTTCAATTCTGATCTCCAGTACCTGCAGTCCTTATTTTCCCCTAGCCTGACTAACCAGTCTACCATGTGGAACATAGTCGAAGGCCTTGCTAAAGTCCGTGTAGACAATGTTTAGTACTCTGCCTTCACTTATCTTCTTGGTCATCTCCTCAAAACATTCCAGCAAGTTCCTGAGACATGATTTCCCATGCACACATCCATGCCAACTATCCTTAATCAATCCTTGCCTTTCCAAACACATGTAGATCCTATCACTCAGAATGTCCTCCTACACCTTAGCCACCACTGATGCCAGGATCACCGGTCTGTAGTTTCCTGGCTTTTCCTTGCAGCCTTGCTTAATTAATGGCACACATGAGCCACCCTCCAGTCTTCTGGCACCTCACCTGTGCATGTCAATGATACAAATATCTCTGCTATGACCCTGTAATTTCTTCTCTAGCTTCCCACTATGTCCTGGGATACACTTGATCAGGTTCTAGAGATTTACCTACCTTTATGCGTTTAAGACCTCCAGCCCCCAACTCTTCTCGAATGTAGACTCTTTTCAAGCTGTGATTATCTATTACCCCGAGGTCCCTGGCTTTCATTTCTTTCTCCACAGTAAATACTGATGCAAACTATTTGTTTAGGATCTCACCCATCTCTTGTGGTTCCACACATAGATGGCCTCATTAATCTTTAGGGGGCCCTAATCTTTCCCTAGTTACTGTACCTAATATACTTGTAGAAGCTCTTTGGATTCTCCTTAACGTTATCTGCCAAAATAAAACTTTTCAAATTTACTACAGATTTGTCTTAGATTTTTGGAGCCATGTTATTGATGAAGGAGAAATAAGATATACTGGAATTGAGGGAACTAGTTGTCTTGTTCCTTCATTTTGAGGTATACAAGACACATCAGGCTCATATGCTCCATTTGCAAGTTTTACTGTTCTCAGTTCTGTTGAACCATTTTATTCTAAAGCACTCTATCAAGGCACCTCTCAACCCTTCAACTTTCTATAGAAACATGTGAGGAAATAAAGTGTTGCAGGTCCTTAAATAATACCGGATGATATTCCCAGTGCACAGCATTTACCTGAAGTGTAAAAGGGAGTGGAATGATGTGCAATTGAGTGTGAAGGTGAATCTAAGTTCTGGGGCTGAATGATAGGATGTGATTGTGTATTCTCGGTTCCAGCATTGTGTAACGATATGCAGCGATCTCACACAAAGTGGAGTAGTAGATGGCCTGGTGGTTAACGACCTGACACTAGTAATCCAGTTCACAATCCAGGACATCACCAATGTTACAACTGGAAATTACATCCAAGAAATTTGGAAATGAATGCTATAAAACCATCGATTGTCATAAGAAACCCATTTAATTTTGAGAACATCAATGTCCTTAGATTGGCATCCACACTGAAATGTTTAACTGCCCTCTGAAATGGCCGAGCAAGTTTTTTACTTCCGTCAAACTGCTATAGAAATTTCAAACTGAAACCAGTCAGACCACCCAGCATCAGTCTAGGCTCTACAATGGTTCTCCAGCCCTGTTGACCCTGCAAAGTCCTTATCTGGATGTTTATGGTAAATTTGGGAAAGTTTTCTCACAGATTAGTCAACCAATAACTTGATACAGTCGCACTCATGGAATCATATCTAACCAGCATTACCAAGTCAACACCTGACAGTCCCACCAGAGGTGGTGGCACATTGGTGGATCAATGAGAGTGCAGGAGGGCAAACCAAGACCCAACAATAGGAACCTCAAACTGGATTGTCAACTGGTGAAGCTACAAAAAAGAATAAGCAGCAAGTGACAGACAGAGCTGACTGATCCCACAACTAACAGATCAGGTCTAAGTTCTGCAGTTGTGCCACACCTCATTGTGAATGGTAGTGGACAATTAAATAACTCACTGGTGGAGAAGGTCTACAAATGTCCTCATCCTTACTGGAGCTGCCTTCCTAATCATACTGTGAGGGATTTTCCCACAGACACTATGGGCTACAGTGGTTCAAGAAGGCATAGGCAGTTAGGAATAGGCAATAATCACTGGCCCTTCCAGCGGAGTCCACATCCAAAGAGAAAAAAAATGTGATCGACGTTGTCTACTGGGGGACTGGGTGTGTCTGGTCATATACAACAATGTCTGAGATTCCAATGTACCATGGCATCTGGGGTCTATGATGGTATCAATCTGTATGTTTCTGTACCATGGGATCTGTGGGCTTTGATGCTGGGAGAAGCTCCCTCATCTTTTTCAGAATAGTGGCACATGACCTTCCAAAAGCCAGGTTGCAGTCTAACATCTTATCTGTAAGATAGGATACAATAAACCAACTCAAATAGCTTCTGACAAATGCAGAAAGAGTGCAGAAGCTACTCAGTCCTCTCCTCAGAGCACAATCCTGATCCCATCCCAGATCATGCAATGTCCTCTTTTGGGTTTCTTGTTCACAACACTTGAGGTCTACTGTTTGACCTCTTCTCATTCCTGACTGCCTCAGGTATTACTGAGAGGTTACACAGTACCTTTCAGACAGCGGGGCTAAACTATCTTTGGCAGTGATAGAACACATTACCCACCCATGCTGGAACGCAGCCTAATTTAACTCTGTAAAGAATCTGTGATCTGCGCTATCATCCACCCCATATCCTCAGGACTATTTCCATTAACTATGCTGTCTGAGCTGCTTTCACCCAGCTTTAAAGAAAGTGAATATAATCCTCAGGTGCCTGTCTGTCTGCTTGGGAAAACAGAAGATATGAAAACTCGCATCCAGAAAGGCATCAGACGTTCTTCTAATTACAGGTCATGACCCCTGCATTCCTGTGTTTTTTTCAATTATGATTATGTACACACTATTATTAGAGATGTTTTGACTCTTAAATGACTGGCTCAGCTGCTCTGCACTTTTTTCTAATGTGTGTGATTAACGGCATTCTTCAGGTGCAGATGGGGTTTCTCAACAACAACCCTGCTGAGCTTTTAATGTGAACTTTTTTTTCGCTGCATGGAACTGCTGAACCAGGGAACACCCACACACCTGCACTACAGCAAGTGTTGGGCTCTCAGTTTGTGAGGTCCCTTTCAGTTGAAGGGAAAGCATGTGTGAACTGCCACTGACTATCTTCTTAGCATCCGAGATAGTGGAAAAGGCCATTCAGTTAATCAGGCTGGATCTGCTGTTCAAAGTAATCGTAGCTGAGCTGTAGCTCAATTTCACTGTTTTTTGTCCTATATTCCTATCCACTACAGTCTTGAACGTTGGAGTTCTCTGTCTCCTGGAATCCACACCCTTTTATGTGGGCATATGTTGTAGTTTGCAAATACCTTTGTTTGAAAGTGTGCTTTTTGATTATCAATGGCCTGTTTCTCAAATTTATACCATAACCTCTTTATTTCCACTCCTCGCTCGAGAAAGTTATTTATCTATAGCCACTAGTCCAACTATTTTAACCATTTGCTCACAGTTTGATCAGATTGCCCCTCCATATTCTTTGTATAATCGAACTGTTCTGAAACGTTAATCCACTAAACTGCAAAGTACAAAGCTGCAAGCCACACTGGGTGTGTCTTGGATCGCAGCGTGAGTAGTTTTTTTCCCCCCTGACAATGGAATCTTAGGTGCCTGCAAGGCGCCTCCAATTCGCGTTGGGCTTTGCGAGGAACACTGCAGCAGGCCAGGGATAGAGATGTGAGACAAAAAGAAACAGCAGATGCTGGAATCCAAAGTAGACAGGCAGGAGGCTGGAAGAACACAGCAAGTCAGGCAGTATCAGCAGGTGGAGAAGTCAATGTTTTGGGTAACCCTTCTTCAGGACTGGGGTTGGGTGTAAGGGGGTTGGGGGGGAGGCAGGATGGTGAGGTGGGTATAGGTGAAGACAGGTAGAGGATACAGCCTGGTTGGTTAATGGGAGGAATGTACCCAGTTGATGGCTGGAAGGAAGGGTGAGCGTGGAACTCACACAATGAACTGAAAGGGCAAATGACAAGCTCTGGATCATGATTGAGGATCAAGCTGAAACCTCCTGCGAAGTGGTCACCCCTGCTGCATTTGTTCTCCCTGATGTCGAGGAGATCACACTGTGAGCAGCGAATGCAGGAGACTAGATTGAAAGAAGCACAAGTAAATCAATCCTTCACTTGGAAGGAATGCTTGGGGCTTCGGGCAGTGAGGAATAATGAGGCACATTGCAGCCTTCTGGACTCCACAGTCTGAAATTGTTGAACTCAATGATAACACTGTGCTCCATTTTGATTTTGACCTCACAGTCCCTCTCCCAAATGTCAGTCTATGCTAGTGGTTTTGAATAAGTGTGCTGTGAAAATTTTGGGAAGCTTCACTGCTTTACCTGAGCATTGAGGCTGGGCTGTGCTCCCAATTTCCTCCACACCCTCCGGGTAGAATGGTGGCTCAGTGCTTAACACAGCGCTGGGGACCCAAGTTCGGTTCCACCTTCAGGCAACTGTCAGTGTGGACTTTGCACATTTTCTCCCCTTGTCTGCATGGGTTTCATCCCACAGTCCAAAGATTAGGTGGATTGGCCATGCTAAAATTGCCCATAGTGTCCAGGGATGTGTAGGTTAAATGGATTCGTCATGGGAAATGCAGGGTTTCAGGAATAAGGTGGGGGAGGTGAGTCTGAGTAGGATGCTCTTCAGAGCTTCAGTGTGGATTTGTTGAGCCAAATAATCTGTTTCCACATTGTAGGGAGTTTATTCTAAAACCTCAGGGTTTATTATTGTAGGTAATATCTGTTGATAGTTGTCCCTATCAACAGAGCAAGCGTCCAAAGCCACACATGCATTGACTTGCAATTTTGTGTAGACAGAATGAAAAACGTGGGGAGCTGTGGAAATGTTTGCCTTATTGAAGTGTACCTTGATAATAAAATGGGTGGAAACCACTAAATAAAACACCAAAAGAAGTGCCGATGCAGGTAATCAGAAATAAAAGTAGAGATTGCTGGAAAAACACAGCAGGTCTGTGGAAAGAAATCAGAGTCAATTGTTTGGGTCCAGTGACCCTTCCTCAGGACTGATGGCAGCTAGGAAAAGGTTGTTTTGTTTATGCAGAAGATAGGATATGGGGAAGAGGGTGAGGAGTAAATGATAGTTGGAGATAGAGCTCAGAGAGAAAGAAGGACAGTTGGACAGATAACGGAGTGGTTAGCAGTCAGCCTGGGAAGACGAATGGCTGCTAATCTGGACAACTAGTGGCTAACAATGGGCTGTATGCAATAACAGACGATGTGATAATAAGGCCCACTGTGTGGAGATTGGGGTAAGATCATGGATGAAAGTGCCTCAATCTCAAAAATTATAGAATTCAATATTATGTCCAGAAGGTTGTAGAACTTCAGAAATGTTGGCCATGGATATTGTCCACAAATTAACACCCCACCCTGTTCCCTGGCCAATATCTCTGTCCCAGGCTCGCTGCAGTGCTCCAGTGAAGCTCAGCACAAGCTGGAAGAACAGCACCTCATTTTCCGCTTGGGAACTCTGCAGCTTTCAGGATTCAATTTTGCGTTCAGCACTTTTAGGGAGGCACTTTCTCCCAATCCCCATATACTGGACCTATGGGCTCTTTGGGCACTATCTCCACCTATCACTTATTCCTTATGCACTTCCACCACCCTATCTTCTGCGTGGGAACCAACATTTTCCTAGCTACCATCAGTTCTGAACAAGGGTCACTGGACCCGAAACATTAGCTCTGATTTTCCTCCACAGATACTGCTGGACCTGCTGAGATTTTCCAGCAATTTCTGTTTTTGTTTGTGTTGGTTGGGAATCACTCTTGATTTCATCTTTTTGCTTTGAATCAGAGCTGATCTTTATTCTGCTATTTACACTTATTGAGGCCAATGCTCTGGCCTTTTTGCCACTCGCTTTGCCTTTTTTTTCTGCAACATCTTCATTATTTAATTCCCTTCTCCTTCTAATCTGCCCTTTCCATGTCTTTCCACATCATATAATTCATATATGATTCATTTATGCCTCTTCAGTTCTGAAGAAATCACTAGACTTGAACTCAGCTTTGCATAAGTGACTAAATGCTTTAAACCCAACTCCACCATGAAGCAGACGGTGTTACTGTGGGTAAGGCTAGGATGATGGTTTAGGCTGAAACCATAGAGAATTATATATCTTCTAAATTAACTTGATGTCATTCTATTTCTCCTAATCTCTTCCTGACTTCAACTTTTATTTGGTCTATGAATGCCCCATGTGGTCTCTCCCCCTTCCTGGCACTCACAATACTCTTGTGCCTTTCTTCTGTCAGACACCCAAGAGCTGCCACCTCCTTAACAACTGATGCTAGACTGTCAAATGTAAGAGGAACAGAAAGACTGATGAAGATCACTTTGAGGAGAATTCTCCACATGCTGACACAATCTGCAGCTAAATGTGGGTGAAAGACCTGGCAAGTGTCCTCACAAGTGTTCAGCTGAGGATTCAGATGGTGTAATGATGGAGGTAGCCTACATGAAAAGTCCAATGAGCAGAATTAACCACTCGGTGCATTGTGCAGGGCTGCCAGAGAGTCTACTATTCTGAAGCCTGAAGGTTCCAGCTGCAATTTGGTACAGGCCATTACACAGAAGTAGGCTTGAAATCCTACTTCCCAGTGTGGAAGTGGTCATCTCCATGGAAGCACACGTAAACCTGACCCTATGAGATATGTACTACCAGGAAGACCAAACTTTTCCCAGCCCTCTTGAGTACATGCCAGGTTCATCAGAAGTAAAACATCTTAAACTTTGCTTGGGAAAACGTCACTTTCCATTGATGTGGTTCTGTTCGCTGAGCTGGAAGTTTTTGCTGCAAACGTTTCATTCCCTGGCTAGGGAACATCATCAGTGCTATTGGAGCCTCCTGTGAAGCGCTGCTTTGATGTTTCTTCCGGTATTTATAGTGGTTTGTTCTTGCCGCTTCCGGGTGTCAGTTTCAGCTGTAGTAGTTTGTATGTGGGGTCCAGGTCGATGTGTCTGTTGATGGATGTTCTTGCCGCTTCCGGGTGTCAGTTTCAGCTGTAGTGGTTTGTATATGGGGTCCAGGTCCATGTGTCTGTTAATGGAGTTTGTGGATGAATGCCATGCCTCTAGGAATTCCCTGGCTGTTCTCTGTCTGGCTTGTCCTATGATGGTAGTGTTTTCCCAGTCAAATTCATGTTCCTGGTTGTCTGAGTGTATGGCTACTAGGGATAGCTGGTCGTGTCGTTTTGTGGCTAGCTGATGTTCATGGATGCGGATTGTTAGCTGTCTTCCCATTTGTCCTATATAGTGTTTTGTGCAGTCCTTGCATGGTATTTTGTAGACTACGTTAGTTTGGCTCGTGCTGGCTATTGGGTCCTTTGTTCTAGTGAGTTGTTGTCTGAGTGTGGAAGTTGGCTTGTGTGCTGTTATGAGTCCTAAGGGTCGCAGTAGTCTGGCTGTCAGTTCTGAGACGCTCCTGACGTATGGTAGTGTGGCTAGTCCTTTTGGTTGTGGCATGTCCTCGTTCCGTGATCTATCTCTTAGGCATCTGGTGATAAAGTTGCGTGGGTATCCGTTTTTGGCGAATACCTTGTATAGGTGTTCCTCTTCCTCTTTTCGCAGTTCTGGTGTACTGCAGTGTGTTGTGGCTCTTTTGAATAGTGTCCTGATGCAGCTTCGTTTGTGTGTGTTGGGGTGGTTACTTTCATAGTTTAGGACTTGGTCTGTGTGTGTTGGTTTCCTGTGTACCCTTGTGGTGAATTCTCCGTTGGGTGTTCTCTCTACTAACACGTCTAGGAATGGGAGTTGGCTATCCTTTTCCTCTTCTCTCGTGAATCGTATTCCTGTGAGTGTGGCGTTGATGATTCGGTGTGTTTTTTCTATTTCTGTGTTTTTGATTATTACAAAGGTGTCATCGACATATCTGATCCAGAGTTTGGGTTGGATTTGTGGTAGGGCTGTATGTTCTAACCTTTGCATAACTGCCTCTGCTATGAGTCCCGAGATTGGTGATCCCATGGGTGTTCTGTTGATTTGTTCGTATATCTGATTGTTGAATGTAAAGTGTGTGGTGAGGCACAGGTCTAGTAGTTTAAGTATGCCGTCCTTGTTGATAGGTTCGGCCTCCTGTGTTCTGTTATGTATGTCCAGTAGGTTGGCTATTGTTTCTCTGGCTAGGGTTTTGTCAATTGATGTGAACAGTGCCGTCACGTCGAATGATACCATGGTTTCTTCTTTGTCTATGTGTGTATTCCTGATGATGTCCAAGAATTCCTGTGTTGATTGTATGGAGTGTTTGGATCCGCTGACTAGGTGTTTCAGTTTTTGTTGTAGTTCTTTGGCCAGTTTGTATGCTGGTGTCCCTGGTAGTGATACTATGGGTCTGAGTGGGATGTCTGGTTTGTGTACTTTGGGTAGTCCGTAGAATCTGGGGGTGTTGTTGCTTTCAGGTTTCATTCTTTGCTGGTCCGCTTTTTTGTAGATTCCTTAGTGTGTTGATTATTCTATTGGTGAGTTGTGGTGTGGGGTCGGAATCCTTCATTTGGTAGGTGTTGGTGTCTGCGAGTAGTTGTTGTGCTTTATTGATGTAGTCTGATTTATCTAAGATGACCGTCATTCTGCCTTTATCTGCCGGTAGTATGATTATGTTCTTGTCATTTTTCAGTGCTTTCAGTGCTTCCCTCTCCTTGGTGTTGAGGTTATGTGTATGTCGTTTTCTTATCATCATAGGTACGACCGTTTGTCTCACTGTTTGTTGTGTCTCTTCTGTCAGTCCATTGTTCCTGAGTGTGCATTCTAGTGCTGCTAGGAAGTCTGCTGTGTTGGCATCCCTGTAGTTGTATTTGAGTCCCTTGGCCAGTATAGTTCTTTCCATGTCTGTGAGCTGTCTGTGGGAGAGGTTTTTAACCCAGGTGTGTGTTGTAGTGTCCTCCTGTTTGTGGGTTAGTTTGTCCATTTTTTCTTTTTTTTTAGTGCCGTTTTTTTGCGAAGTGTTGTCCTGTTCTGTCCTATAGTGATAGCCTGTTCTATGGTCCGGGTCCATTCCTGATTAGTGGTTTTTAAAATTAACGACTTTTGGCGCGCAATTTCTTGCTTGTATTTGTGCAGTCGGTTGTGAGTGTCTGTGATCATTACCTGGACCATCCTGAATCCGTTCTAGTAGCCATACACTCAGACAACCAGGAACATGAATTTGACTGGGAAAACACTACCATCATAGGACAAACCAGACAGAGAACAGCCAGGGAATTCCTAGAGGCATGGCATTCATCCACAAACTCCATTAACAGACACATGGACCTGGACCCCATATACAAACCACTACAGCTGAAACTGACACCCAGAAGCGGCAAGAACATCCATCAACAGACACATCGACCTAGACCCCACATACAAACTACTACAGCTGAAACTGACACCCGGAAGCGGCAAGAACAAACCACTATAAATACCGGAAGAAACATCAAAGCAGCGCTTCACAGGAGGCTCCAATAGCACTGATGATGTTCCCTATCCAGGGAACGAAATGTTTGCAGCAAAAACTTCCAGCTTGGCGAACAGAACCACAACAACGGACACCCGAGCTACAAATCTTCAACCAGACTTTAAACTTTCCATTGACCCTGTCAAGTCCCCTAAGAACCCCCGAAATTGCCCATAGTGTTAGGTGCATCAGTCAGAGGGAAATGGGTTTGGGTGGGAGGTTCAGTGTGGACTGGTTGGGCCGAAGGGCCTGTTTCCACACTGTAAGGAATCTAATCATCAATCTTAGATGCTTCAATAAGGTCACCTCTTGTTCTTCTAAACTCTACCTAGTACCCGGATCAGTCTAGGGAACCTTCTCTGGATTGCCCCCAAGCCAGTAATCCATCCTTAGATTCCCGTTACACTTTTAGAGACAAAGCCAGATACAATGACTCATTATGCTCTGCAATGTAGCTGAGATTTGTTTGTAGTGTACAATAATTGGGGTTCCAGTTAGATGTAGATTTGCTCTGGTAGACAGTTACAATCTACTTATATGGAAAGCATAATTTGGAGGTGCTGGTGTTGGACTGAGGTGTACAAAGTTAAAAATCACACACCAGCAGGTTATCGTCCAACAGGTTTATTTGGAAGCACTAGCTTTCGGTGCACTGTTCCTTCACCAAGTGGTTGTGGGCAACAACATCATAGTACACAGAATTTATAACAAAGGTTTACAGTGTGATGTAACTGAAATTATATATTGAAAAAGACCTGGATTGTTTGTTAAGTCTCTCATCTTTTAGAATGATCATCTTGGTTTTAGTTCTTTTGCATGTAAATCCCAGAACTTCCTTCAAGTTACATTCTCAAGTGAATTTTAACAATGGGTGCCTCATTGACCCAAATAAATGAATTCTGTAAACCTGTTTTTTAGATTAGGATCTGTCTGAACACTGGGGCACAGACAGCCTCACACAGGACAGCTCACACCTTCAATGGCACCCACTGTTAAAGTTCACTTGAGAATGTAACTTTAATAAAAAGGTTCTGGAATTTACATTTGAAAGAACTGAAACCACTATGGTGATTGTCAAAGATCAGAGACTTAACAAATAGTCCAAGTCTTTTTCAAATCTGTAATTTCAGTTATATCACACTGTAAACCTTTGTGATAAATTCTGTGTACTATGATGTTGTTGCCCACAACCACGTGATGCAAGTGACTGTCTCTCTCACCCCTGACCGCTGGGGATCACGCGCTGAACATGCAGGGGGATTGGAGCAATCTGATTGGTTCAAAGCCCCGTCGCTTTGTGATTGGCCAGGCTGGGAGTTGAACCGTTACGCTGCATCAATTTGAACAATGAACCGGGTGGAAGCCAATAGGATCGCGCTTCGTCAGCGGTGGATGTTGACTGGCGGGCCTGGGCAAGCTAGTCCCGCCTCCTGAAGGTGGATATCCAATGACATGGCGGAGGGTCGGGGGTGCGCTGCGCGGATTGGCCAAGGGGCGGTGAGTGGTCCCGCCTCCCAGATGGTGTCAAGCCGGCGGGCAGCGGGCGCGCTCTTTTGACAGGAGGCCGCCGCCCCGACAACATCTGCACGGCTGCTGAGTCTATCCCTGCCCGGAGTCACACAGCACAGTCTAGGGCACTGCTCCGTCACAACCCGGCGGTGAGTATCGCTGTCGTCCGCCCTGGGAACCGGGCTATCTGTCCGCTGAGGGCCCCGGGGTGGGTGGGTGAGGGGAGGTTGTGTCTGCCTCTCAGTAATCCTGCCCTGTCAGCTCTCTCCTGTCACCTCCCCGATGTGTAATGGGGGGGGGGGGTAAATACTCCCCACACTCACCGGTTTTGTGGTGATACTGGAGCCGGGCTGTTTTGTCGGTAAGTGTGGGTTGAGGCGTCTCCGTGTGGGGGGCGGGGGGGTCTCTGTGTGGGGGTCGAGGGGGGGCGGGGGGGGGAGCGCCTGTGTGTGGGTCGAGGGGGGGGCGGGGGGGAGCGCCTGTGTGGGGGTCGAGGGGGGGCGGGGGGGGAGCGCCTGTGTGGGGGTCGAGGGGGGGCGGGGGGGGGGGAGCGCCTGTGTGGGGGTCGAGGGGGAGGGGGGGGGGGGGGAGCGCCTGTGTGGGGGTCGAGGGGGGGGGGGGCGGGGGGGGGGCGGGGGGGGAGCGCCTGTGTGTGGGTCGAGGGGGAGTGGGGGGGGAGCGCCTGTGTGTGGGTCGAGGGGGGGGGCGGGGGGGGAGCGCCTGTGTGTGGGTCGAGGGGGGGGCGGGGGGGGGAGCGCCTGTGTGGGGGTCGAGGGGGAGGCGGGGGGGGGAGCGCCTGTGTGGGGGTCGAGGGGGAGTGGGGGGGGGGAGAGCGCCTGTGTGGGGGTCGAGGGGGGGGTCGAGGGGGGGGGAGCGCCTGTGTGGGGGTTGAGGGGGGGGGAGCGCCTGTGTGGGGGTCGAGGGGGAGTGGGGGGGGGAGCGCCTGTGTGGGGGTCGAGGGGGAGTGGGGGGGGGGGAGCGCCTGTGTGGGGGTCGAGGGGGAGTGGGGGGGGGAGAGCGCCTGTGTGTGGGTCGAGGGGGAGTGGGGGGGGAGCGCCTGTGTGGGGGTCGAGGGGGGGGGGCGGTGGGGAGCGCCTGTGTGGGGGTCGAGGGGGAGTGGGGGGGGGGGAGAGCGCCTGTGTGTGGGTCGAGGGGGAGTGGGGGGGGAGCGCCTGTGTGTGGGTCGAGGGGGAGTGGGGGGGGAGCGCCTGTGTGTGGGTCGAGGGGGGGCGGGGGGGAGCGCCTGTGTGTGGGTCGAGGGGGGGGCGGGGGGGGAGCGCCTGTGTGTGGGTCGAGGGGGGGGCGGGGGGGGGAGCGCCTGTGTGTGGGTTGGGGGGGGGGGGGGGGGGGCGGGGGGGGAGCGCCTGTGTGGTGATTTAAATTTAAATTGCCGAAATTGCACCATCGGAATCCTGCAGGTCTCAATCACTTCCTCACCTGGCAACATTACGCCATTCCCAGGTAAGGAAGTGACTCAGGGCAGTGGAATTCCCCTCCTTTTAAAATCAAAATGTTACAAAATGTTAGTGTACACAATTGGGGTGTGCGCACACATCCCATTCTGTCCCCCCCCCCCCCGGAAATAAAACTAGGCTGACTTTTTGGGTCAGAAAGAAGTTAGTAACTGTTCCTTTTCATTGATAATTCCTTAAAGTGCCCATTTTTAATGAGGGTCAGAATTGTTTCAGTGCTTCTCCTGTACCTTGCTGGTAGAGAGTGTGGATATGTCACTGTCTGATTGCCATCCTCATCTATAGTCGTGAACTCCAGTTGTGGCTGCCTCCATTCTGGTCAGATCTGGTAGCCTTTAGGTTCCAAACTGTGCAGTGTTGAGAAGCTGTTGGGCTTTATACTTGTGTTAGGCGTTACTATTGCATGCTAAGTGGCTTGTGTCTTGTATGTGCCAAAAGCAGTTGTAAAGAAAGGATGTTGAGTCCCTTGACTTTGGTATCTAGTGTAGTAAAGTACAGTTTTTAACAAGTGGGGAAGTAGTTGAGTGCAATTCTCAACTCCCAGACTACTGTTTGGTAAATTGGGCAGTGAACTTTTGTCATATGATCAGTGTCTCAAATTTGCTATGTGAAGGTTAATACTGTACAATTCGTATAGCAAGTCATAAATCTAGTTCCTTAGTCGGTTTTTGAACTGTTAGAGTATCTGCATTCAGTTACATGTCTGTAAATGAGTGTACAGTGTTGGGTAATCATTGGTTGCTCAAGCAACGGTATTAGTGCATTAGATGTTGCGCAGTGCAATTCCAGGGGCTGGCGTTTTGGTTAGTTGACCGCATAGTTTTCTGTTAATTGTTTTCTAGTTTTGGAATTATTTTGATCCAAGGGTAAACTGAAGGTGACAGGCTGTAGCACTAATTGATTGAATTAAAATAGTTTAGTGAATGTCGGGGACTTCCTGTGGAAAATATAGTAACACTTGGTTACCACATCCTGAGTGTGCTTTTACACAAGTTATGACTGTCACTTCTGTTACATGGATGACACAGCTTTATACATTTTCCCATGCATGGACAGCAAACTTTTTTTATTAACTGGCACCTATGGGAGCAGGAGTATACGAGTTGATCAAGATCCCCACAGTCCATGTAGAAATGCTAATAGAAACCGTGAAGTGGATATGCATATCACTACTTTATTTACAGGATACATCACTTAAATAAAATTGCAACTTTCCCTTAAATAAAAGTTGTTGGTAGAGAACCTTGTTCATACCCCCAATTGACTCCTATCATTGCAGAGGTTGTGATGCTACAGTAAATTATAGTAATGGCTTGTATAATTTTTCTCCGTTTGAGTGCTGGTTCATAAGGTGCTAGTTAAAGACCAAGTTTCTGGTATCATGTTCTTAAAGTGCAGGTATATTCCAAACACAAATCTAAGAATTGATAGCAATGTTAAACACTTATTGGGGTATAGAATTGTCAAATTAGAATTTGTTTTGGATTAGATAACTGACTTGGTATGTAAGTCTGTTCACTGATGGTTGTTGGAACTTTCCATGAAAATACTTCCAAGAAATCAAATGCTAAGACAAATTACACTTAGTGGAATAAGTTGTTGCTCAAACTTGGAAATATTGTGGTTTCTGAAATTTTGGGAAGTCCCTTTCTGAGGTGTCTGTTATTTCTGTGGCTGCTGTTATTGCCTTTATGGTGGAAAGGTATCAAGGTAGGTTTCATAAACTACAATTGCTTTTTTTTTCTTGCTCTAACAAAGAGAAATTGTGCTGGTGAGAGCAGTCTCTGTTTCGACAGTAGTCATGATTTGGAGATGCTGGTGTTGGACTGGGGTGTACAGAGTTAAAAATCTCAACACCAGGTTACAGTCCAACAGTTGAACTATAGCCTGGTGTTGTGATTTCTAACTGTTTCTATGGATCTGGCAATGTTGCTGAGCATGGATGGATAGATTAGTTCTAATGTACTAAAAAGCAGCAAGTAATTAAACGTCAGAAGCTATACTTGAATGGATGGTAGCTTACTGGACAACTCTAGTCTAATAAATTTTGCTCATTCTCCAAGTTAGTGCAAGATAAAAGCTAATTCCCGCACTACGCTTTGATTGTGAAGAGGAGTGGAACTTAAGCATTCTGGACCCTGTGTTTGTGGCATAATCACAAGATCCTGCTAGAATCTGCCCTGTTAAAGGGTTATGTGATCTGAAGGTAGAGATCATATTGCAAAGTAGTTGCAACTTAATAGCTTGCTGGTTTTAGGATTGTGCGTCCTGGAACAAGATCACATTTAGGCACTGTTCCATACTCCATTTTACCTCTTCGTAGATGTCATGGAATATTACAACTTGACGCAGTCTGTCTTGTGAAATCAAGCATTTATTGATAGTTATTAATGTTTTATACAATGCTTTATTTGGGGATTATTCACTCATTCACCAGTGATCACTCATTAAGACCACAGCAGACAAAAATTCCCAACATGTAACTGGGGTAAGTGGGATGTTCTGAGATTTCACAGCAGTTTTTTAAGATTAGATTAGATTCCCCACAGTGTGGAAATAGGCCTTTCGGCCCAACAAGTCCACGCTGACCCTCTGAGGAGTAACCTACCCAGACCCATTTCCCTCTGACTAACGCACCTAACACTGGGCAATTTAGCATGGCTGATTCACCTAACCTGCACATCTTTGGACTGAGGGGGAAAACCAGTGCACGTGGCGGAAACTCATGCAGACACGGAGAATGTGCAAACTCCACACAGTCGCCTGAGGCTGGAATTGAACCGGAGACCCTGATGCTGTGAGGTGGCAGTGCTAACCACTGAACAGTGAAGGGATGGGCTACCAGAACAATTTGATCTCTGGCAGCTGTGGGATTGAATGTAGAATTTTGTTAGGTGATCATGCTCCTACTCTGATTTGGGCCATGTCAGATCTGATTGTTAAGTGAGTTCTGGGTTTACCTGCACCTGACTCTTGTATTGCCGATGAGTTGATTATTGAAATATGCTGATGATAAACACTCCCCTTGCAGAAACCAAGCTACACTTCGTGGTAACTACTGTGTTGTGTGGACTTCTGCATCCATCTTGTTTCTGCATACTTTGAAGAATACCAAGAATATGTCCAACCACCAAATCAGGTAGGTGATTTGTGCTTTGGGAAGCAAAATTTGTCACTATTCATTACCACCTCAAGTAGTGGGAATGTGCCCTTTTGAGTACTGTTTGTATTTTGTAATTGTGCAAAGGGTAACAAGTGCATGTGTACTTTAGATGGAGTGTAGTTTCACACGAACCTTCACTCCACATGAGTTGATGGCATGCTATGTTTTACTGAACTATTGAAATATTACTCCTACGTGCTCAAGTGCTGCCGGCAGCCAGAAACGCATCTGCAAGAATAGGTACCTTGAGGTTCAAGCCCACTGTTTTCTGAGCATTTTGATGTCTTGAGATTACAGCTGAGTACCTTCATTTGCCCATGCCTTCCAGTAACCTGTGGTGATTTTGTCCCTACTTGACTCTGTTAAATCATGCAGACTTATTAAATTTGAGGCCTCCAGGTCTCCCTGTAGTGTTAGGTTACAATTTTCCTCTAATCCTCCTTTGTTCAAACATCGAGAGCTTTGGATATTTGATACTAGTATATGAAAATACAAGTTTTATTTTCAATATGCAGTTTGCAACTTTAGAACTAACTGTTTGGTTCCTTTTTGTTCCAACATTCAGCCTTCCTGCTAAACTCATCAATGGTGGAGCTGCTGGATTGATAGGAGTGACTTGTGTTTTTCCAGTAGACCTGGCCAAGACCAGGCTGCAGAACCAAAGGAATGGGCAGCGTACCTACACCAGCATGTAAGTTAGCTTTGTACTTCAACACCATTCCAATGTGGGCTAGTGATTTACCTTTCAAAGTCTTCTAACAGTTGAAGTAATGGCTTGAATACCAAGCAGCTGTTCAATCTATGATTTTTTTAAAGAAAGTGTGAAAGTAGTTAAGCATTTTTCAAATTGTAATTACTTAAAAACTGGAGTGGATACCAGTTTCAAATTTTGCCTTTCATTCTTGAAACCTCTGGCAGTTGACCTGAGTTTGAGTTGCTCCTTGTAATAATTATCTTTTATCTTGTTTAAAGGATGGACTGTCTAATTAAGACTGTGCGTTCTGAAGGATATTTTGGAATGTACAGAGGTAAGAATTATACTTCCATTTTCTGCTCAGCATTAGAACTAGTGTACAGTGATACGTCTATATGTACAGATCAAATATCTACACTGCGGTTCCTTGACGTAGCATACTCCAGCATGTGTAGGTATTCTGTTTTGAGAATGCCATTCTCAGATGTTCAGTTTCCAATAAACAAATTTAAATTTTACTAAAGTTCAATGTCACTTGAATATAGTAGCATTAGTGTCACCATTCAAATTAAAGTGCTACACATTTGTAAGATTCTCACCACCTTCCCTGGTGGGTTGACTTCTGGGATTCAGCAGCACGACTAGTGTCCCTTCCAAGAAGCCATTTCATTAGCAGACAATATCAGGTGGTTTCCAGAGTGAAGGCTCTGAACTTCCTGCCACCCCTTGGCTTTGGAATGTTGTGTAACTACTTGGGCCACCTGATATGATGTGATTAGAGCCATAATTCTCATCCAGTGAATTTATCTACAAATCAGTTTAGACATTTTTAGTAAAGACTAATTATGGTTCCTTGGCAATGCCAGGCTGCTTAGCATAATGCTGTTGCTTGTAGCTAATCTACAAGTGCATTGATGTAAATGTTTGAGGACTGTACAGTAATGGGCATGTTTTCAGGAGATTAATATTCTTAAGCTATTAAATGTAATAGGTTCTGCTTTATCTTATCACTGCCAAATCCCCACCTGTTGTAACAATAGTCTGATGTCCACTCCTTTTGATCTTTCCTGTGAAGAGGAGACCAATAGCACAGACAGAGCTTGTGATCGGGTTGCTTCAACTAGGCAGGTTTGAGCTTGAAAGCTCAGTTCATATTCAGCAACCATTTCCTTGGAGTTCATGAATGTTGTGGAGAAAGATGTTGTCGAAGACTGGTGACAGCCCCTTTCTGGGGTTGGAGGTAGGCTTGTGTGGAAGAGATGACATTGTAAGATGTTAATTATGTTGAATTGGATATTCCTGGGTACATTAGGCAGAAGTGAGGCTTGTGATGTACAATGTATTATCATAAAACCAATAACTCAATGTGTCCTAGTGTGTGTAGTAAAAGTCTTGTGATGAGTCTCTCTGGTCAGATTTATGAAATAATTGCATTCAAACTGTTTGGAAAAATAGCCTTTGGTTCTTCAGCTAGTTTTGATTTGAGAAGGGGGTGAAATAACAAACTTGAATAATGTCTGAAATAAGGTCTATTAGATTAGGGAAACTGGGCACTGTCATGCTATTGGGTTCCTTTCCAGTTTGCTTTGTGAAGCCACTTAGTGTCAGGTGAAATGAAAAAGCTGGAACTGGCTGGAAATGGGGTCATAGTTGAGGTAAACTATATTCTGGGGTTTTTGTTGGGTTAACTGGTCCTAGCTTGACTCAGACATTGTTAGATTGGGGAATGAGTGTGTTAGAACCTCATCTCCTACTTTAGTGAGCTCTGGTTTTATTCTTTGGCCAAGCAGCTTGCTAGCATTTGACCTTGCCTTGTATGTGAATCCTAACCATTTGGTTATGGTACCAGGGAGCTCTGCGTTTGTGCAAGTTATTGAAGAATAGGCAATGCCTAATACACTGCCCTTTTGGGAAGCTATTGCCAATGAAGGCCATACATTTCCAGGTATTTAGACCTAGCCTGTGTTCTGCATAGCTAAGGCATCATCCCTGCAAGCCTACCTGTGGGCCTTGCTCAATTACTCATCCTAAATCTGATTAATGCCACCTCATCATACACAATGACTGAGAATTTGGTCTCCTGAAGACATGCCTTATTTGTTGAGGTATTTTCAGTCAGAAACTCATGAAACCGTGCCCAATATTGATATTTAAATGGAAAACAAAGGGAGATATTAATGCCGAGTGTCCACTGATTTTTAAAAAAAATTGAGGAAATGCTGTTGCTTGTATCTGTTTTTCATGTTACAGACGGTCGCCAAGGATATTGAGGGCTAGCCGATCTGGCGAAGCCACGATGGATCCTATCATTAAATGGTTTACCATATCATTACTTTTGTAATTAGGATCCATTTTGTTCTTTTTTTCTGTATGTTTTAAATTCTTTGGCAAAGATTCCACTTTGCATTTTCTGTTTCCACATCTGCCCTTCTCTTTTCCCCCCCCCCCCCCCCCCAAACTTGCTGTTCAAGGAAACTGTCTACTGTATCTTCACTGAGCCTTAGTTTGCAAAGAAACTCTGTGAAATCGTAGAGATTTTTGTGGCTGTCTAAATGGGCAGCATTTATTATATTGCCTTGTGCAATGGGGAGGACCGTCAGTTCACAAGTTGAGTGGCCCTACATAGCATCACAAAAATGTACTCTTTGTGCACTAATAATTTACCTTGAAATTGGCATCATGCTAAAGGCAGCATATGCAATTATCTTACAGTAACAGGCATCGTAGCTGAGCCTAAACCTTACCCTTCCCCAAATCACAATGTGGATAGTGAATTAGTTCCTCAGCCTGTTCTCAATTGTTGACACCATAATATACCTGAGCGCTCTAACCTGGTACAAGTTGCATTTCAGCTTGAGATCCAACTGATCTTTGAGCTATTTCAGGGCGCTACAAAACAAAATTGATATAGCTTTCACTGGCAAAATCAGCAACCGGTTAGAGCTGAGAAATGGGCTCCCATTGCCCTGGGCTACATTTGTTCAGAATACCATGTATTCTTCACTGCTGTCAATAGTCACCATACCTGGTGACATTTCAGTTGGAGTATCTTCCTCATTAGAAATTGGTAGTCTAAAAACAAGTCATCAATTCGATTTCATGGAGTCTTCATTGTTTCACCTGTTCTTCATATTCCAGTCTTGGATCCTTCCTTTTGCTGCTGTCAATCACGCTTCAGCTGCAGCTTCATGTAGCAATTGTTTTGTCTGCATGCAGTATCGAAATATGTTAAAAATAACTTTATTTGTCCCTTCTGATACTTCTGTCTCTTGCTATCCTCTTGATACATTTACATAATTAATTCAAATGTTGTATTTTATATTTGCATTTCACAGATGTTCTGCTGTATTCTTTTCAATCCTGAGTAAGCCAGCACTAAAGCTTCTGCAGCATTTCAAAAGGGGTATCAACATTTCCAATTTATTAAACAGATGTCTGACCTTTCAGACATCAACCCATCTAGCTCTGTTTAACATTTTCTGTAGTTCCCACACTGTTGCCAATTTTTTTTTTTGCTCCGTTGCTGTATTGATCGGATCAAATTGGATCCCTGAAAACCCCTGCTGGTTCCTTTAAATTCCCTATTGAAAGCTGTTCAACTGGGGCGAATTGAGTTGTATCCTAGCCTTGTGTTTTTATATTTAATTCCACGGTTTGGAAATTGTGACATTGTGGCGTGTCCAGGACACGTAGGCCTGAACCTTCTGACTCATGCCCCAAGGCTGCTTGGATGGCATAATGGCATTGATCAATAATCAATGCTCGTGTTGGGACCTGATGTACCCTACTGTGGTCCTTTGTCATCAGACAAGTCTGACCCGTGAGCTTATATAGTTCATGAAAGAAACTGAATTAGTCATACTTTGGGTGGGGGTAGAGATTATGTAGTTTCTAAATAGGCAGTGCTTACCACAGGTACTTACAGCACTTGGAACATTACTCCCCCCACCAAAGAACTGCAGGAGGAAGTATTGTAAAACCAGAGCTTCTGCTACACCTGAGATTCCTCTTTATCTACATTTCAAGTTGAGGGTAACTAATACTGATTCCGCAAGACTTTATTATTCATGACTAACTTTGCTCACCCAGCTAGGTACCAACACATGTTTGCTAATGGAGGTATTCTTTCTCTGTTAAACAAGTCCCATTAATGGCAGATGGTCTGATACTTGAAAGACTTGGCTCCACAGACAGCTACTCGAGAGATTAATCTTTAAAGCTGCTTAAGCTTTGTGTTGTGCTGAAACCAGGAGAGAAAATAATTATGAATATTAGTATAATCTGTGAATGGAAACCACATTAATCTTTAGAAAATAAAACTCAATTTTTTTTGACAGGTGCAGCTGTGAACCTGACATTGGTAACACCTGAGAAGGCCATTAAACTTGCTGCAAATGACTTTTTCCGTCAATATTTGTCAAAAAATGGGTATGTTTTATCATAAATTGAAGTTCATAGGTTAGCTATGTTAAATTGCAAAAACATTTGGCTTGCTTCCTAATTTTAATTGTTACGGTGAGGAGAGACATTTAAAGATATGGAGGCAAATTGGTTTACACAGGGTGGGGTTCACATGTGACATGAACACGCAGAGGTACTTATGGATGTGGGTACAATTACGACATTTAGGATAAGTGTTTACTGTGGAAAAGACATAGAAGATATAGAATGTTGGGAAACGGATGGTGACATCTTGAAAAAATGTCCATAATACAGAGGAGGAAGTGCTGGGTGTCTTGAAACACAAGTGGATACATCCTCAGGACCTGACCAGGTGTACCCTAGAACTCTGGGAAGCTAGGGAAGTGATTACTGGACCCCTTGCTAAGATATTTGTATCATCAATAGTCACAGGTGAGATGCTGGAAGACTGGAGACTGGCTAAGAAGGGAGGTTAGGGCATGTCAGGGAACTATAGACCAGTGAGTCTGACATCGGTGGGCAAATTGTTGAGGAATCCGCAGGGACAGGACAAGTTGGACTGAAAGGTCTCTTTCCATGCTGTATGTCCCTGACTTGTACTTGAATAAGTATGTGAAGAGGACAGATTTGGAGGGATACTGGCCAATAGCAGGCAGGTGGGATGAGGTTACTTTGGGATTATGTTCAGCATTAGTTAGACTGAAGGGTGTATTTCCATTTGTATGACTCTAAAGTTACTTTACTGTCAACCTGTATGTTATAGCATTACATATTAACTATTCTCTCTCTAAGTGGGTCTTTGTGTACCACCTTGCAAAGGCTTTGATCTTAACAAAGTTGTAGAGCTTTTTATTTAAGAATCTTGTTATAATGTATGAAATGTCTTTACATTTGAGGTTTTTTGTCAATACAAACGCACTGTTCAATTAGTGTCGTGTATGGCATCTTGGTTTGCATGGCTGTTTGAATGTGTATCTGTTTGTTTGTTTTTCAGTAAAGGCTTAAATGTGTTCAAAGAAATGCTGGCAGGTTGTGGGGCAGGAATCTGTCAGGTTATTGTCACGACTCCTATGGAGATGCTGAAAATCCAGCTCCAAGATGCTGGCAGATTAGGTAACTTGTCAATTTACTCAATTTAACAGTCCTTCCCACAATGTGGATTGCATTAGTCAGTGAGGATACTAAATTTTTGTTTTCTGCAGCAGCTCAGCAGCGATTGATTTTGCCTTCGAGCTCATCCACGAAAGTTATTGCCACCAACCCAGTACTGAGTCGGGCCTATAATGTTGGCCCTGCTGTTACCAAGCCAATCTCTGCTACCCAGATTGCCAAAGATTTATTCTACTCTCAAGGGTTCAGAGGGCTCTACAAAGGATTAGGAGCCACTATACTGAGGTAAATTACTTGTATGCATGTAATGTTACTAACGTATTTACACTCATTCCCCAATCTACTATGGGAGAAAGAACATTACTGCTGAGATTTTACTAATGTGCAAAAACAGTGATATTAGAGCAAATTATTTAGTCTCCTTCACATTTTAATGTTGAGATTGAAAATGCTCTCAAATCTATCTGTATTTGGATAGACAAATGATCATTGCCAGGAAATTTTACACATCCAGCTTGTGATTTCTCCCTCTGCTGTGTTCAGTTGGGAGGTTGACTATATTTTAAGGTGCCTGGATCCTTCATGGTTTCTTGCAAAGTCTTCTGTTTTTGAATGGTTAGGATGTTGAATGTATTGCACTATGTACTGTAATCTTGCAGGTGATAAGCAACAGTAATAGTCTTAACCAATTTTTATACAAATGTGCTCGATTAATTTAATAATTCTTTTTATGAACAGGGATGTTCCATTCTCTGTCATCTACTTCCCACTGTTTGCCAATTTGAACAAACTTGGACAAAATTCATTGGATGGGAAAGCTTCCTTCTTCCATTCATTTTTATCAGGATGTGTTGCTGGTTCTGTAGCTGCTGTAGCTGTCAACCCATGTGATGGTAGGTATCTGCTGTTGAATTTAACAAATTTTGTCTAGCTGAATGGGTGGCGCAAGTTGAATTTGTTATTGGGATAACTTTACTGTACCAATTGGATTATAGATTAGCATATGCTGTTTTGGGAGCTGTCAAATAATTGGCACCAAGAATACTGTGACTTTGCTGCCTTGTGCAGGCTATTGATATTTGTAATATCACAATTATTGAGCAACTTCAAATCTTCCCTTTGTGCAACAACAATGACTACATTTTCCCAAATGTGCATTAGCTGGAAAGAGCTTTGGAGGCATGTAGGGGTCATGGGGTGCTAGATAAATGCACCTGCAGGTTGTTCCTATACAATGTGCACTTAATGTGAATTAGCCAAATATGATTGACTAATTGGGATACTGTTTCTTTCGTGTGAACTTACAAAGTGTGTATTGGTTGTGATTCTGGCCCCATGAGTTTAAATGGTGCTGCTGTTATGTGATTTTCTTAATATTGGGTTGCTTGGGAATGGAACTTCTGCATTAAAGCTGAACTGACGATGGAATAAATTAAGACTAGAGCAATGCAAATAGAATTAACTTCAGACAAGCTTTGAGATGACTGACCTGTTGGTTGCATAAAACAAATTTGATTTCAGGAGAGTAAAATTTTACTCCAGCTCCTCAGCCAAATAAGCGATTACATTGGTCTATACAAACAATTGGTTATTGACCTGGAACTTTGTAGTGTTTGAATCTGTTTATTCCATATTTAGCATTCTGTTTGCAATTGTTGTGGATGTTTCCAATTCAATAACTTTAAAAATAAATGCAGCACTTGGTGATAGCACAGTGCCTCCTGTCTGTTAGATATATGCCACCTCTCCCTAGGTTCATTTATTTTAGCTAGAGGTTCTACAGAAAGGTAAAGCAGAACAACGTTAAAGACAGTTCAATACTTCCTCTGTTCCTGAAACCCAATCATTTTCATGAAACCAACAGGAATTTGATTTTAAGCTGTGATTATAAAAATGTTGAATCCAGCTGCTGACAGTAAATTGTTGTATTTTCATTTTTAGTGATCAAAACACGATTTCAGTCACTACATAAAGGAGCAAATGAAGAAACCTACAGTGGAATTGTTGACTGTGCAAGGTGAGCAATATCACATGAACATGTTTGAGGAAGAGATTTTCTTTCAATTAGAAAGCAGAATTCCACCCCAACTGGGTCTGGTCCCTGATGAGAGCTGAGCTGCATGCATCCTAGAAACTAAAAGTTTTAGTATTAACAGGAGCTTAAAGCATTTATTCAGGTTTTAGGTCAGTAGGGTAATATTTTTGATTTTAGCATGTTTGTCACAATTTGTGGAAATTAATTCTATCCTGTCCCTTACAGGAAAATCTGGGTGAATGAGGGTTCTTCTGCATTTCTGAAAGGATCTGGCTGCCGAGCACTAGTCATTGCACCACTCTTTGGCATTGCACAGATGGTTTACTTTGTAGGAGTAGGAGAATTCGTCTTGGGATTTTCACGGTTTGAGGTGTACTAATTACATCCATTCCTGAAGGACTGACCACATTAGACTGTGTATTCTGGAAAATGCCAAACAAGGAACCAAGAGCCTGAAGCAGCTGCTGGAAGGTTCACTCATTTTTACCTTTTATTCATATCCTGAAGTGGTTGTGAATATGGGAATACTGTTTGGAGGATAAAAGATATTGGTCACCCATCTCCTTAAGCTAGCTGAACAATTTTTGAGACTGTTGAGTTCTGGGAAGTTAATTGTAAAACCTTAAACTACAGGGGCCAAACTTGCATTTCCCTCCAGCTCCTCAGTCACTTTTCTTGGGTTTGTGAAGAATTGGAACAAAAATTACTTAACGTTTTTATACATTGGTCAAAGTCAATCTCAATTTTGAGGTTGGAGACCCTTTTAAAAGATGTTTGGGGAAACAAAAACTCCAGATAAAGTCACAAGTGATTTAATTTCACAATAGGAACATCTGATTGGACTTCAGTTATGTACTGCAGGATAAATGTGAAATGTTTTTCAGTGACTTGAATATCTTCTGGATCAAGAATTCTACCACTCTTTTGAAATACTTGAACAAAACAGTTTTGTTGTTTAGCTATACAGAATTCAGTGTCAACAATGCACATGATTCTGCTGTTACTCCTAAGATTACCACTTTGTGTTAAGATATTTGCAAAGATAGATTGCAGACCAGCCAAGATGCTGAATAGTAAGTTTATGGCAGAGGACCATCTGCTGCCGAGCACTTCATTCTCACTGGTACTATTGTAGCAAAATGCCCATGTTGAGGTCTCAGATATGAGACTGGATTCTCAACAATTTAGGATCCCATGGGCACTTACCTTGCCAACTGGCATTCACTTCATGGAGGAAGAAAGCAATGTCACACGTCTGACATTTTAACTTTTGTAAGTGTAACCGATCCTTGTCTCTAGTGTTTTACTATAATAAATGTCATGATACAAAGTGCCTTTGGTTAATGTTTAACTAATGCCTTCTGTGCCATTGAATTGGTTTACATGAAGTACTGATACTGGGTCAAACACTTTCAAATGTTTCCAATGACATATTTAAATGAAACTGTATACAAACAGATTCAAATGGAACTGTGACAATAAACTTTTTATAACCTTACTTTGTCTGTTTCACTACATTGTGCTGCAGTCTGTGTAGACGTGGTAAATATTGGTGATGTGTTAATTATGCTGTTTCATCCCTCTGTTTGAATGTATTGCCCCCTCTCGCAGTTTTATTCCATAGGTGGGCTTCACTCTTCCATTCACCCCTCAGGTTTCTGTTATTACTACAGGTCATTTAATTGATGTAACTGCATTGCTGTTCCTGTTGTTGCTTTAAGTCTGTTGTTCCAGATTTGGGTTGTGGAGCAAGCATTCCTACTCACTGCACACAGTGAGGCCCACTCATCAGTTTGAGAAAATACTAGAAACCAGGCTAAGATCTGATTTTCCTTTCTCCTGCATTCTGTCCAATCAACTGGCTGTTGTAATCAAGATTTTTTTTACCTTTTTGAATAACTTGGAAACTTGCAGTTGCTCCAGATTTTTACAGTTTGAGTCCTGTCTGTTAGCAAATGCAGCATAATGCACTGACTCGTATAACCCGTCCACCTAATGAGTGGGTAATCTGTGTTGGCTTTGTGACTTATCAAATCTACACATTGCTGTCCCTCCAATCCCGTGGCCTTCAGTTTTGCTAATGTTTATTCTTTTATACTTCCAGCAAGTATTTGACCCAGATCAAATGCATTGATTTTTGTATAAGTTAACGAACATTGAAAGCAATGCTACTGTACTTTGCCAGAGCAGGATTAGTGTAATTGAACACCTGCAGAGAATGAGCCAAAATGTGGTGGAGGTATTTCTGCCATATTTGGTTTCAGTTTGCAACAGCTGTTTCAATACATGAACTGCATCAACTATTTAGGTAGATTTAATTTTAGACTAATGGGTCTCATTGAAGGAAGATTCCGCAAACTTGCATAAAACAAATCAATTTATGATTCAATCTTGTGACACGGCTCATTCTAATAGTAACTGGAACTAAACTTCTAAATGCTTTTATTTCCCTTTTAGTACTTTTGGGAGTACTTAAACCCTCAGGTACACTTCCAACCTTTATCATCCCACCCAACATATAAAAAAAATCCTGAATTCTTTACACTCATCTTGTGCTGAATATCTAAGTTATCAGAAGTATATCAAAGATGAAGTACAAATCCAAATTTAACCTGCATGCTAAATATTATGAATAATGGTCTTAAAGTAGTCAAATGTTCAGACTGTAGATTAGAACAAATCAAAATCTTAGCTACGTCATTCAGATGCTCTTATATGGTAGACAATGGGTTAACCAGAGAACAGGTTTATGTAGTATAATCTAAGTCTTTGGCAGTTTAGGAATTTGACTAGGGATATCTGTCCTGAGCTGTACAATCTATTCCTTGAAGTTAAGCCTGGAACACAGTAAACTTGATATTGCTTACAGTTGCAGCAGCTTGTCAAATGTGAATGTCTGTTACCTTTTTTGTCTGACTCCACTAACACCATAGCTACTTGCCAAAGTCTAGCATGTATCTATGCTTAATGATTTAACTAGACTGAAAGGAAAACTCATTTCAAAAGGAGTTTGCTATTTTTGTATGTACAAGGTACCTAGTTTCACTCTTGTAATGATGTGCATTTAAGCTCTGTAAATGAGCAATTTAGAGCAAGCCTAATCCACCATTCAATAAGATTGTGACTGATCTGGTAATTCCACATCCCTGCCACCCCTTCACTGAGCAAGAATCTATCCAGATTTGCATTAAAATATTCAAGAGCATGGTTTTCATTGCCTTGTGAGAAAGTGGTGGAAAGAGCAGAGAATTTCTCTGGAAGGAGTAAGTTTTTGTTTTTAAATAGTGACCCTAGTTTTAGTGTCTCAAGCTTAAATATCCTTCAACCTTACTGTATTGAACACATTCAAGTTCTGTTCACTTTTCTAAACACTGATACAAGTCTAGCCTGTCCATCCTTTCATAAAGCTTCCCCCAGAATTTCCGGTCTTGTGAACTTCTGCTTTTGATACATTTCCATCCTTTAAGTAAGATGACCAATATTGTAAATGGCTCTGCAGATGTGGTCTCCTCGATACAACTGAAGTATCATCTCTACTTTATTCTCTTTTCAATAAATTATAACCTTTCTAAAGACCTTGGAGTGCAGGTTCATAGGTCCTTGAAAGTGGAGTCGCAGGTAGATAGGATAGTGAAGAAGGCATTTGGTATGCTTTCCTTTACTGGTCAGAGTATTGAGTAAGGAGTTGGGAGGTCATGTTGCGGCTGTACAGGACATTGGTTAGGCCACTGTTGGAATATTGCGTGCAATTCTGTCTCCTTATCTGAACGATGTTGTGAAACTTGAAAGGGTTCAGAAAAGATTTAAAAGGGTGGGGCTAGTGGATTTGAGCTACAGGGAGAGGCTGAACAGGCTGGGGTTGTTTTCCCTGCAGTGTCAGAGGCTGAGGGGTGACCTCATAGAGGTTTACAAAATTGTGGGGCTTAGGTGAAATAATAAAGTCCAGAACTAGTGGGCAGAGGTTTAGGGTGAGGGGGGGATAGTGAGACCCAAGAGGCAACTTTTTCACAGAGGGTGGTACATGTATGGAATGAGCTGCCAGAGGATGTGGTGGAGGCTGGTACAATTCCAACATTTAAGAGGCATTTGGATGGGTATATGATTAGAAAGGGATTGGAGGGATATGGGCTGGGTGCTGACAGGTGGGACTAGATTGGGTTGGGATATCTGGTCTGCATGGACGGGTTGGACTGAAGGATGCTGTACATCAATGACTTGCTGAACTGGTGTATAAATGTTGAGTTAAAAGTGAGATCTGCAGATGCTGGAGATCAGCTGAAAATGTGTTGCTGGTCAGAGCGCAGCAGGTCAGGCAGCATCCAAGGAACAGGAAATTTGACGTTTTGGGCAAAAGCCCTTCATCAGGAATGAGGAAAGTGTCCACCAGGCTAAGATAAAAGGTAGGGAGGGAGGGGTGATGGAGATGTGATAGGTGGAAGGAGGTCAAGGTGAGGGTGATAGGCTGGAATGGGGTGGGGGCGGAGAGGTCAGGAAGAAAATTGCAGGTTAGGTGGGTGGTGCTGAGTTCGAGGGAATCGACTGAGACAAGGTGGGGGGAGAGGAAATGAGGAAACTGGAGAAATCTGAGTTCATCCCTTGTGGTTGGGATGTACTGGGATACCTAGATCCCTCTTCACCTGAGCTCTGCTATCTCAATTTGGGTACTCATGCCTACCAAATGAATAATTTTATGTACATTTGCTCAGCTGGAAGATTAATTTTCAGATACTTCATCATTATTAGGTAATATCAATGAGTCTCTGAAGCACTAGTGTTATGTCCTGCTTTCAATTTGTGTTTAGGTTTCCATGGTGATGTCATTTCCTGTGGTGACACAATTTCCTGTTTTTTTCCCCTCCAAGTGGTAGATGGAATCCATGTCAGGGTGTGTTGATCAAGTTCAGGCTGGAATGCTATGCTTCTAGGAATTCTTGTCTGGCATGTCCTCGGATGGTTGTTGTCCCAGTCAAAGTAGGGTCCTTCCTCATCTGTATGTAAGGATATTATCACTGGTATCCTTATATAACGAAGAAGGAAAAGAACAGGAGATAACACAGCAAATGGCATCACCAACCCAAGGAAACCTAAACATAAATTGAAAGTGGGATAACACCCATGCTTCACCAGAGGCTCACTGACATTACCTAATATGATGAAATGTCTGAAAACGAACCTTCCAGCTCAGTGAGCAAACTTTTGGCCAGAACCTCACCCTGCCCTACAAATCTCTCAGTAGTTTCATGTTTTTCCTGATAATACTGTTTGCCAGCTTTTTAACCAAACATTTGGCCTCTCTATTCCTTTTGTAACCTCTAACAAAAAACAGATAGTGATCTCCCTGCTCTCAGGCACACATTGTGGGGAGGATACTTAGTTGAACCTGCGTATGTAGGGTGGAAATTATATTTGCCTATTAAAGGCCAGACAAGGAGCACTGGGGGGGGGGGGGGGGGGGGAGTGGTTCAAACACGCACTCTGCTGAACTGACATCACTGCCTATACAGAAGGAGGCTCGGAGGATGAGTCAAAAATAGGTAATAACTTCCTTTAACAAAAGCAGTCTGTAATGGGAGAGCGTGAGGTCATGGATGAGTAGATGATTAGGTTTCTTATTTCAAGTTTGGGGACACGTCTGAAGTTTATTTTAGTAAGCTTAGGTCATTGCCTATTTAATAGGGGCATGATATTTCAGCAGGCATACGCACGAACCTGGGTGTTGTGCCGTTTCCATAGTACCAGAATCCCTGCTGGCACTGAGTGGCTGAAGATCTGAGGCTATAGTTCATATGGGGACCACCAACATCATCAGGAAATAGATTGTGGACCTGCTTTCACACATTGGCAAAATAATATGAAAAGTGAGACTTGAAATCAGGGGAAGATATCTAAGTGCCGGGAAGGGGGAGAGCTGCTGATGCAGACCAATGAGAACTGTGGGAGTCAGGTTGGATCATTTCAGCCATGCCCTCACTGCCTCACAGCTGTTCACTTGCACAGAGTTCAGTGACAGCCATTGCCAGCTCAGAGCTCCCAACCTCAAACATGAGAATGAGCCTTTACTGTCATGTGTACTCAAATACGGGGATACAGGAGTCTGTGTAAAGTGTGCATGTCATAAGGTACATAGGTTCAAAATCTGAGGCACAGAGTAGAAATAAGATCAATGGTACAGTTCTTCTCAGTATAAAGTTGTAAATAAGAAATAAAATGTTCTCTCCTCCCTCTGCACTGGGCTGGATCTCTCTCCCCTCACTGGGCTCGATCTTGCGACACATTTGGCTTGATTGCTTCCCTCACTGGGTTCAATCTCCCATGCTAGGCTCCATCTCACTCCCCGTGCTAGGCTCCATCTTATTCCCCGTGCTGGGCTCCATCTCACTCCCCATGCTGGGTTTGATCTCACTCCTCGTGCTGGGCTCCATCTCACTCTCTTTCTCTCTCTCTCTCTCTCTGCGCTGAGCAGTACACTTGGTTCACATTCCCACTTGGAGATTACAATCCCATTTTGGGAAGCCCTGCTTTTAACTGGAGCAGTCTCTGATGACACCTGCTGTCATGTGCAAGTCAATACAGATGGGTCTGCGGCTGGGAGATGGTGCTGGTGGAAAGGCTGGAGGTTCCTGGTAGTTCTGGGGAAGTTGGGATCTTTGTTAAATGGGCAGGACCAAGCCAGGCCACCTGCTCCCCCTGTTGGGAGAGGCTTTAAACAAGTTTCACAGGGAAATGGAAATCTGAAATTAGATTCAAAGGAAAAAGAAACAAATATAGAAATAAAATGTGGAAAATTACTCAGCAGGTCTTTAGAGGAGTCGGGGAAACCAAATAATATAATCCACAGCAAGGTAATTTTTTTTAATCCTTCATGGGATGTGGATATTGCTGCCTAGGCCAGCATTTATTGCTCATCCCTAATTGTCAAGGGTCAATCATATCGCAGTGGGGTCTGGAGTCATTTGGGGGCTTGACCAGGCAGTTTCCTTCCCTGAAGGACATTAATGAACCAGATGGGGTTTTCCAATAATTGACAGTGGATTCATGGTCGTCATTAATTCCTAATTCCAGACTTTTATTGAATTCAAATTCCATCCACCACCTGCTGTGGTGGGATTCAAACCTGGGTCCCCAGACCATGACCTGGGGCTCTGGATTAGCAGCCCAGTGGCAATACCATGACACCATTGCCCCCCACCCCGATCAATGATTGACATATACCTCAATGTAAGGAGTTTAGTGAATAACAGAGATGGACTGAGGCACAGATCGACTTAAAAGTATAATGTGGCTGAATGAAGAGGCAATCCACATCCTCGCGACAGGGTTTTCAGGATGGAGCATGGATAATCCACAAACATACACATTAGGAACAAGAGTAGAGCATTCAGCTCCTTAAGCCTGATCCACCATTCAATAAGATCATGGCTGACAGAATCCCTACAATGTGGAAGCAGGCCCTTCGGCCCATTGAATCTACCCCGACTCTCTGAGGAGCGTCTCGTCCCGACCACCCCATCACTCTGCATTTCCCATAGCTAACCCAATTACCTTGCACATCCCTGGACACTACGGGCAATTTAGCATGGCCAATCCACCTAACCTGCACATCTTTGGACAGTGGGAGGAAATCCACAGATCACAGAGAGAATGTGCAAACTCCCCATGGATGCTTGCCCAAGGCTGGGATTGAACCCAGGCCCCTGGCATTGTAAGGCAGCAATGCTAATGACTGAGCTACTGTGCCACTCTTCAAGATAACACATGTTGGGATGAGGGTAATAGCCAATAAAAACCAATCACAGACCTAGGGGACATGGTGTGTTAGAAGGAGCATCACCTGAGGCCAAATGGATTGAAGTAAGTATTAAAAAGACCCTCAAACAGCACAAGGTCAAAGAGCAAACATATCAAAACATTTCTCAGAGATGCAGACACAATAATAACATGTCAAGTGGGGCTCCCCAAGTGGGATGCAGAGCTGAAATTCTGGGATTCTATCTCTGACAAAATGATGCCCACTGTGGAGATCTGACTGAGTTAGTGCTTGTTCTTGAACAGTCCCCCTGCTTCCTTACCCTAATCCAGACAGGAAGTGACATAAGCTTGTTGCACTTAGCTACTGGATATGGGATCTATCCAAACTGACCTCCATGGTTTCTTCTGAGAGAAGATCTGGGGACAATAGCACATAGCACTAAGGACTGGAGAGAGAGTGGTGGCGAGCAGCTTTTGTGTTTATAGTTTGTAATGACAATAATGCAGAGGTCCAGAGACAAAGGGGCTGGGAATAATAACTATTACTTGACTTTAAGAGGAGTCTATGGTTTAACTTAAAGGAGTAAGTCAAGGCAGGAGAGCTCAAAGCTGTGGAGAGCTCCCCCTGTTCTATGTGGCAAACTGGGTACATTCCCAGTCCATGGGAGCAGCATGGACAGGGAGTGGTCTCCAGCTGCAGCTCCTGGAAGCTTGGGTTTTGGAGTTGGAGCAGCTGCTGGAGACACTGTAGATCACCCTCAAATCTGAGAGCATTGTGGATAGCATGGGTGGACAGCCGGCCACTGCACAGGCAGAATGGGAATGGATGGCCACTATAGTCACAGGGGATTTAATTGCAAGGGGGACTGGTAGACATTTCTCCTCCCCCATAATCAACAATGCCCTTAATTGTGTCTCCTCCATTTCCTGAATCTCTGCCCTGAAACCCCAAAGCCCCCAGCTCCAACAAGGATAGAATTCCCCTGATCCTCACATTTCATCCCACCAATCTTGAAATCCAGCACATCATCCTCTGCCATTTTCACCACCTACAGTCAGGCCCCATCACCAAAAATATACTTCCCTCCCCACCCCTATCTGCATTCTGTAGGGACCATTCCCTTTGCGACTCCCTCGTTGGGTCCACGCTCCCCAACAACCCTCCCTCTCCACACATGGCACCTTCCCTTGCTGCTGTAAGAAGTGCAAAATCTGCACCCCCCCCCCCCCCCCCCCCCCCCCCGCCCCCCCCCTTATCTCAGTCCAAGGCCCCAAAGGATCAATTCAAATCCAGCAGAGATTTACTTGTACATTCTCCAACCTCAATTACTACAACTGGTGCTCTCAATGTAGTCTCCTTTACATCGGAGAGACCCAGCTCAAACTCATGGAGTGGTTCAGGGAACATCTCTGGTCCATGTGCACCAACCAACTCCACCTTCCGGTAGCCATCCATGTAAACTCCCCCTCCCACTCCCCTGAGAGCACATCCATTCTGGGCCTCCTCCACCACCTACACAAGGCCACCGGCAAAATGGAGGAGGAACACCTCATCTTCCGTCTGGGGAGCCTAAAACCACACGGCCTCAACATTGAATTCACCAGTTTCCAAACCTTCCCTCCCCCCACCCCATCCCAGATCCAACCCTCCGACTCAGCACCACCCTCTTATCTGACCTACCTATCCATCTTCCTTCCCACTTATCCTTACCATCCTTCTCATCTCCTACCTGTATCCATTTATCGCTATCCCACTTTCCCCCAGCTCCACCCTTCCCCTTTATCTTTCTCAGCCTCTTTCCCACCCCAGTCCTGATGAAGGGTCCTGCCCAAAACATTAAGTCTTCTGCTCTTCCGATGCTGCCTGACCTGCTGTGCTTTCTCCACTGTTACAGTCTATTGAGTTACACAACACCAGGTTATAGTCCAACCAGTTTAATTGGAAGCACTAGCTTTCGGAGCGATGCTCCTTCGTCAGGTGGTTGCTGACTCTCCAGCATCTGCAGTCCTCACTATCTCCTAGACATTTCTATGGCCACAAAACAAGACCCTTGGATGGTATGTTGCCTCCATGCTCCTAGGGTCAGGATATCTCAGAGCAGACAGGATATCCTGAAAGGGGGAAGGTGACCATCCAATGGTGGTTGTACACACTGATACCAATGACATAGGTACACAAAAGGGATGAGAAATAGAGTTAGGGAGTTAGGAAGCAAGCTGAAAAGTGGGATTTCAAAAGATAGTGATCTCAGGATTACTACCTGTGCCACGTGCTAGCCAGTGGAAATAGCAGGATTATCAGATGAATAAAGAGATGGTGCGAGGGGGAGGGGGTTCAGATTCCTGGGGCACTAGGACTGGTTTGAGGGGAGGTGGTACCCGTACAATCTGGTGGGTTATCCCTGGGGAGGACCAAAACTAACGGCTTAGGAGAATATTTGGTTGGGTGGTTAAGGAGAGTTTAAACAGCGGGGCGGGAAATTACACAGGGAGACAGTAGAGAGAAAAAAAAACAAGGTCAAAAATAAACGACAGATTGGGACAGAAGAAAAGTGATAGTCAGAGACATCAAGACATCTTGAGAGATGAGAGACTTAACAAACAATCCAGGTCTTTTTCAAGATATAATTTCAGTTGCATCACACTGTAAACTTTTGCTATAAATTCTGTGTCTAATGATCGTACATTCTATAACCACCTGGTGAAGGAGCATCGCTCCGAAAGCTAGTGCTTCCAATTAAACCTGTTGGAATATAACCTGGTGTTGTGTGTTTTTTAACTTTGTACACCCCAGTCCAACACCAGCACCTCAAATCATTTTGTGACATTGTTCATTCTGAGATTAGAGTCCTCAGTCTAAATCGAGGAAACTACAATGGTATGAGGCGTGAGCTGGCTATGATAAATTGAGGGACATTACTGAGAGGGATGATAATGGATAGGCAAATGACAAACATTTAAACAGTGTGTTGAAGAACTGCAGCAACTGTTCATTCATATCTGGCATAAAAATTAACTAGGAAAGTCCCAGTAATGATTAACAGTGAAATTAAGGGGCTGTATCAGATCCTGAAGGGGAATACAAAATGGACGAAAAAGAGCCGCATACCTGAGCATTGGAAGCAGTTTAGATTTCATCAAAAAAGGACATAGGAATTGATTAAGGGGGAAAATAAGGTACAAGAGTAAGCTTATGGAGGAGCATACAAACTGATTGTAAAAACTTTTATCTGCATGTGAACAGAAAAATGTGGATGAAGACAAGTGATATATCTCCTTTACAGCCATAAAGAGAGGAAGTTATAATGGGGAACAAAGAAATGGCTGACCAATTAAATGCATACTTTGGTTCTGATTTTACAAGGACAACACAAATAACACAGGAGAAATATTGGGGAGTACAGGGTCTGGTGAGAGGGAGGAGCTAAAGGAAATCAGTTTTAATAAAGAAATTATGTTGGGAAAACTGATTGAATTAAAAGTTGAGTAGGTCAGCTATATCCCAGAGTACTTAAGGAAGTGATCCTAGAAATGGGGGATGCTGGTGGTCGCATCTTTCATGACTCTACAGATTCTGGAATAGTTATGGAGTCATACAGCCTGGAAATAGGTCTATTGTTCCAACTTGTCCACATTGGATAATCACCCGAGATCATGTTGAATGTCAGAGCAGGCTCAAAGGGCTGAATGGCCTGCTCCTCCTGTGTTCTGTATATCAAATCATTGTCTCTATGATTTCTTGGTCAAAGTGAAAACCACACAACAACAGGTTATAGTCCAACAGGTTTAATTGGAAGCACACTAGCTTTCAGAGCGACGCTCCTTCATCAGATGATAGTCTGGAGTGTCGCTCCGAAAGCTAGTGTGCTTCCAATTAAACCTGTTGGACTATAACCTGGTGTTGTGTGATTTTTAACTTTGTACACCCCAGTCCAACACCAGCACCTCCAAATCTTGGTCAAAGTGACCCTTGTTAGAGATGGGCAAGGCTGGAGAATATCAGGCTGTCTGTCTGCCTTGGGCCCCTGTCTGTTTGGAGATGTTGAAGCTTCATCATGAGGTTTTACCCTCAGTTTGCCTCAGCTGCGGCAGTCTGGGGAGGGAGCATGACCCTGCCCTTCCCTGGCTGCTTGCTTCTCAGCTTTGAATCCACCCAACAACCTCGAGAAAGAGTACGGCCCACTCCTGCCATTTCTCCATCTTTACTTTTGTTCAGGTGCTGCATCAGGTAAGTCCACGAGCCCCTCAGTTACATCAAAATGCTGATGTACTGTAGGCAATTCTTTCGGCTCTACATGGTTGTCTAGGTTACTACCTTTTGGGAGATCCCCAGAAATATCTGGCCATGGCTGTTAAGGGCAATCCTGGTTCCAAGCATCCAGTCTGTCTCGGGGAATCCCTTTGTATTCTGCGGCTGATCTCACTCACCCCTGGCCCTACTTAAGCCTTGGCTTGTACAGTGCTTTATAGAGGGCTCATCTTGTCACTGGACAATCCTGGTCAGCTTCATACTGCCTTCTAGGAATGCGCACAACGGTCAAAGTAATGATAGCACGGTTCATTACACCTACCTAGTGGTTGAGGGGCTTGAGGGAAGGAGGTAGGGGCGGGGGTGTCAGAAGTGGGAGTGGTGTCTGAATGTACTTTTTGAATCTGAAACAACACAGAAAAAACAAGAGACATTGTGTATGGGCTGAAACAGCAGAATGGAGTGGCTGCTGGCCACTCAGCGCACAATGTCTCTGACCCCTGATCCATTGTTCTTCAATCACTGCCCAACTTTAATGCTATCATTTTCACAAATCTTGTTCTGACTTAGATTACTTACAGTGTGGAAACAGGCCCTTCGGCCCAACAAGTCCACACCGACCCACCGAAGCGCAACCCACCCATACCCCTACATTTACCCCTTACCTAACACTACGGCCAATTCACCTGACCTGCACATCTTTGGACTGTGGGAGGAAACCGGAGCACCCGGAGGAAACCCACGCAGACACGGGTCAAATGTGCAAACTCCACACAGTCACCTGAGGCGGGAATTGAACCCGGGTCCCTGGCGCTGTGAGGTAGCAGTGCTAACCACTGTGCCACCGTGCCGCCCAAAATTCTTGAACATTCCGCCAGTGTGTTCCCCGAAGAAACTCTTGAAAACCAACACCACTTCACGTTTGACCACAGAACGTGAGGTGACAGAATAACTGCATGGTCAATAGAGTGGTCTGCTCCCCTGGTGCTACCTGCTCTTCCTGAAAGCAGTAAGTGTCGCGCTGACTTGCAGCCACGGTCAGTGTTCCCCTGAGGCAGGGCTTCTTCTGCCAATTCCAGCCGGGCTGCTGTCACACCACACTTCACTGAACAGTGAGGCTTCCAGCCTCTGATCGGCAGTGACGGTGAACCGTGGTACAGGAACGTGCTACACAGGAATGTGTGACTGGACATGATATTGGGCAAGATAAGGGCAGATTCGGATGGGATCAGCTGAAGTTTACACAAAGAGGAAAATAGGTAAAAGATCAGAAGAATGTGGGAATAGTAGAATTGTGGGTGGAGGAGATTTTGAACAACACTTCAGTTGGAGCAGGGGCCAAGATATTGGTGATAGCTTTGAGCAGGGTGTTGGTAAATATGTGAAAAAATGAGAACTGCGTGTCGGTTATGGAGTAGTTTAGAGCTTATTATGTAGCTCTTTTAAAGAGAGGGTACAGGCGCGGTGTAACTCCAGAAAGGGGATAAAGTTCAGATTTTGTCATGGAGAAGAGTTGGAACCTGAAGGTGTAACTGAGGATCAATCCTTAATCAATAATGATCAAGGGATTGCGGGTCATAGAGTCATTTAGCAATGGAAATGTTTCAAAGCTGGGAGTAAGTAGAGCACCTCCTTGGGGAGTCTCATGTTAGTCATGTGGATGATGTGCCCAGCCTATTGTAGCTGAAAATGTGTTGCTGATTAAAGCACAGCAGGTTAGGCAGCATCCAAGGAACAGGAAATTCGACGTTTCGGGCCAGAGCCCTTCATCAGGAATGGGATGCTGCCTGACCTGCTGTGCTTTAACCAACAACACATTTTCAGCTCTGATCTCCAACATCTGCAGACCTCACTTTTTACTCGAGGATTCCAGCCTATTGTAGCCAATCAAGCGCCTTGATGCTGGCCTGGTTGAGGACTCTGGTGTTTTTAGATTAGATTCCCTACAGTGTGGAAACAGGCCCTTCGGCCCAACAAGTCCACACCGACCCTCCGAAGAGTAACCCACCCAGACCCATTTCCCTCTGACTGATGCACCTAATACAATGGGCAATTTAGCATGGCCAATTCACCTGACCTACACATCTTTGGATTGTGGGAGAAAACCCACGCAGACACGGGGAAAACATGCAAACTCCACACAGACAGTCGCCCAAGGCTAGAATCGAACCTGGGACCATTATGCTGTGAGGCAGCTGTGCTAACCACTGTGCCACCATGTTGGTGCACCTGTCTTCCTAGCAGATTTGCAGGATCATGCAGAGGTGGCTTCAGTCGTACTGCACAGGGCCTTGAGGTCCCTGCTGTAAACAGTCCACGTCTCAGAGCCATAAAGAAGGGTGAGAACCACCACAGCTCAGTAAACCACGGCCTTGGTGTGAGATCTGGTGTTGTTGTCCTCGAACACCCGTTTCCTCAGATGGCTGAAGGCTGCTCTAGCACAAAGTGCTGGATTTTTTCATCAATAGCTGCTTTGGCCCCAGGTGGACATAGAACATAGGACATAGAACATAGAAAAATACAGCGCAGCACAGGCCCTTTGGCCCTCAATGTTGCGCCGACCCAAGCCCACCTAACCTACACTAACCCACTATCCTCCATATGCCTATCCAATGCCCGTTTAAATGCCCATAAAGAGGGAGAAAAAAATGAGGTCTGCAGATGCTGGAGATCACAGCTGCAAATGTGTTGCTGGTCAAAGCACAGCAGGCCAGGCAGCATCTCAGGAATAGAGAATTCGACGTTTCGAGCATAAGCCCTTCATCAGGAATAAGAGAGAGAGCCAAGCAGGCTGAGATAAAAGGTAGGGAGGAGGGACTAGGGGGAGGGGCGATGGAGGTGGGATAGGTGGAAGGAGGTCAAGGTGAGGGTGATAGGCCGGAGTGGGGTGGGGGCGGAGAGGTCAGGAAGAGGATTGCAGGTTAGGAGGGCGGTGCTGAGTTGAGGGAACCGACTGAGACAAGGTGGGGGGAGGGGAAATGAGGAAACTGGAGAAATCTGAATTAATACCTTGTGGTTGGAGGGTTCCCAGGCGGGAGATGAGGCGCTCCTCCTCCAGCCGTCGTGTAGTTGTGTTCTGCCGGTGGAGGAGTCCAAGGACCTGCATGTCCTCGGTGGAGTGGGAGGGGGAGTTAAAGTGTTGAGCCACGGGGTGATTGGGTTGGTTGGTTCGGGCGGCCCAGAGGTGTTCTCTGAAGCGTTCAGCAAGTAAGCGGCCTGTCTCACCAATATAGAGGAGGCCACATCGGGTGCAGCGGATGCAATAGATGATGTGTGTGGAGGTACAGGTGAACTTGTGGCGGATATGGAAGGATCCCTTGGGGCCTTGGAGGGAAGTGAGTGTGGAGGTGTGGGCGCAAGTTTTACATTTCCTGCGGTTGCAGGGGAAGGTGCCGGGGGTGGAGGTTGGGTTGGTGGGGGGTGTGGATCTGACAAGGGAGTCACGAAGGGACATCTATTATAAACCGACTGACTCCCACAGCTACCTGGACTACACCTCCTCCCACCCTGCCCCCTGTAAAAACGCCATCCCATATTCCCAATTCCTTCGTCTCCGCCGCATCTGCTCCCAGGAGAACCAATTCCAACACCGCACAGCCCAGATGGCCTCCTTCTTCAAGGACCGCAGATTCCCCCAGACGTGATCGACGATGCCCTCCACCGCATCTCCTCCACTTCCCGCTCCTCCGCCTTGAGCCCCGCTCCTCCAACCGCCACCAAGACAGAACCCCACTGGTTCTCACCTACCACCCCACCAACCTGCGCATACAACGTATTATCCGCCGCCATTTCCGCCACCTCCAAACGGACCCCACCACCAAGGATATATTTCCCTCCCCTCCCCTATCAGCGTTCCGCAAGGACCACTCCCTTCGTGACTCCCTTGTCAGATCCACACCCCCCACCAACCCAACCTCCACCCCCGGCACCTTCCCCTGCAACCGCAGGAAATGTAAAACTTGCGCCCACACCTCCACACTCACTTCCCTCCAAGGCCCCAAGGGATCCTTCCATATCCGCCACAAGTTCACCTGTACCTCCACACACATCATCTATTGCATCCGCTGCACCCGATGTGGCCTCCTCTATATTGGTGAGACAGGCCGCTTACTTGCGGAACGCTTCAGAGAACACCTCTGGGCCGCCCGAACCAACCAACCCAATCACCCCGTGGCTCAACACTTTAACTCCCCCTCCCACTCCACCGAGGACATGCAGGTCCTTGGACTCCTCCACCGGCAGAACACAACTACACGACGGCTGGAGGAGGAGCGCCTCATCTTCCGCCTGGGAACCCTCCAACCACAAGGTATGAATTCAGATTTCTCCAGCTTCCTCATTTCCCCTCCCCCCACCTTGTCTCAGTCGGTTCCCTCAACTCAGCACCGCCCTCCTAACCTGCAATCCTCTTCCTGACCTCTCCGCCCCCACCCCACTCCGGCCTATCACCCTCACCTTGACCTCCTTCCACCTATCCCACCTCCATCGCCCCTCCCCCTAGTCCCTCCTCCCTACCTTTTATCTCAGCCTGCTTGGCTCTCTCTCTTATTCCTGATGAAGGGCTTATGCTCGAAACGTCGAATTCTCTATTCCTGAGATGCTGCCTAACCTGCTGTGCTTTGACCAGCAACACATTTGCAGCCATAAAGAGGGAGAGTCCACCACTGTTACTGGCAGGGCATTCCATGAACTCACGACTCGCTGAGTTAAGAATCTACCCCTAACATCTGTCCTATACCTACCACCCCTTAATTTAAAGCTACGCCCCCCTCATAATAGCTGACTCCATACGTGGAACAAGATTCTCATGGTCAACCCTATCTAAACCCCTAATCATCTTGTACACCTCTATCAGAGGAATGTTTCAGGGATACCCTCAAGGCCTCACTGGTGAAGTGGGACATTCCCATGGACACCTGGGAATCACTGGCCCGGTACCATCCAAAGTGAAGGAGGAGCATCTGGGAAGACATCAAACACCTGGAGAGCTGACGTTGGGAAAACGTAGAAGCCAGGCAGAAACAACGTAAGGAGTGGACGACTGCACCAATGCCCCACCCACACGTTCCTGTGACCCCCTTCTGCTCCAAGAGTGGCAGAGTGTGTGATAGCAGCACTGGTCTGTGTAGGCACCTCCAGACTTACTCTGACAGTGGACGAGAGTCATCCTCTACCACGAGTGACTGCCAATGAGACAACGTGGAAACAGACCCTTCGTTCCACCCAGTCCATGCTGACCAGAATCCCAAACTAAACTAGCCTCACCGCCCATAACCCTCCAAACATTTCTCATTCATGTACTTGTCTAAATGTCTTTTAAATATTGTGACTGTAACCTCATTCACCACTTCCCCTGAAAGTTCATTCCCCACATGAACCATGCTGCGTAAAACATCTGCCCCTCATGGCTTTTTAAAAAATCTTTCTCCTTAAAATATACCCGCCAATCTTGAACTTCCCTTACCAAAGGGAAAAATCACCTGACATTTACCTTATCTATACTCCTCATGATTTTATAAACCCTTACGCTCTTGTGAAACAAGTATGGGGGGGGGGGGTGGAATTTACAGTAATGGCTTCAGTTTTCCCATATTTATCTGGGTGCTAAGTAATGTGGGTGAGTATTAACTGCTCACTGAAATGCCTCAGCAAACCACTGGGTTGTATCAAGTGCTGAGACAAAAAGGAATACAAATCCCATGGAGCACCCAACAACGACCGATGCACGAGAAACAACAATGGCACCAACTGCACTGCCTGGGTCTGTCCCTAGAGGGAGTCAATGCACAGGCTGCCATCTCCATGCTACACTGATCCCAGATAATCATTTACAGGATGTGGGCATTACTGCCCAAGATTCAATCGCATTTCCATGGTTCTGGAGTCACATGTAGGTCAGAACTGGGTAATACTCATCATTTGACTCTTTAATCTACAGGAATATTATTCTGCATCCCTGGATTAGTAATCTATTGACAATTATCATCAGGCTCCTCATTCTACAGTTACACGGAAAGAGGCCCTTCGGTCCCACCCAGTATCCTAAATTAACCTAGTCCCATTTACCAGCATTTGGTCCATATCCCTCCAAACCTTCCTATTCATATACCCAACCAGATGCCTTTTAAATGTTGCAATTGTACCAGCCTCCACAACTTCCTGTGGCAGCTCATTCCACACATTAGATTAGATTAGATTACTTACAGTGTGGAAACAGGCCCTTCGGCCCAACAAGTCCACACCGACCCGCTGAAGCGCAACCCACCCATACCCCTACATTTACCCCTTACCTAACACTATGGGCAATTTAGCACGGCCAATTCACCTGACCCGCACATCTTTGGACTGTGGGAGGAAACCGGAGCACCCGGAGGAAACCCACGCAGACCCGGGGAGAACGTGCAAACTCCACACAGTCTGTCGCCTGAGTCGGGAACTGAACCCAGGTCTCAGGCGCTGTGAGGCAGCAGTGCTAACCACTGTGCCACCGTGCCGCCCTCATGTACCACCATCTGCGTGAAAAAGTTGCCCCTTAGGTCCCTCTTAAATCTTTCCCCTCTCACTCTCTACCTTTGTCCTCTAGATTTGGACTCCCCCACCCCAAGGATAAGACCTTGCCCATTCACCCCCCCTTTTTCTGCAGCTCGCCCAACAGCCACCACCAGTCCTGAAGAAGGGTCACACCCGAAATGTTGACTTCCCTACTTCCTGATGCTGCCTGGCTTGCTGTGTTCTTCCAACCTCCTGTTCGTCTACCTTGGATTGCAGCATCTGCAGTTTTATTTTGACTCATTAACCCTATCCATGCCCCTCATGATTTTATAAACGTCTATAATGTCACCCCTCAGCCTCCAGGGAAAACAGCCCCAGCCTACTCAGTTTCTCCCTGTAGTTCAAACTGTCTGACCCTGGCCATATCCTTGTCAATTTTTTTCTGCACCTTTTCAAGTTTCACAATATCTTTCATACAGAAGGGACCCCCCCCCCCATTTATTTCCGCTGCAGGAGAGGGGAGAGGTTGAGAAGAAGAGCCCTTCATGGTATCCTCAGTCTGTATGGGAAATGAACTCATATTATCTTTGACAAACGCACACACTACATTGTAAACCAACAATACAGCCAAATGAGCTAACCCAACCCTATAATGTTCTCATCAGTCTAATAAAATAACAAAAAAAATACTGGATCCTGGAAATGTGAAACAGAAAGTGATAAACACAACCCTGAAGAGGAATCATATCACTAAATGCAAAATATTAACTCTGTTTTCTCTCCATAGATGTTACCAGGCCTAGGCGGAGGTAGGTACTGCAAATGTTTGGAGATTAGTGTGGTGCAGCATCCGAGGAGCAGGAAAATCAACGTTTTGGGCAAAAGCTGCTCATTCCGGATGCTCATTGGTGTGTTTGCTAGCACCCTGGTTATTATGGTCAGATCCGGTGCTAAGGGGCAATTTTTAAATCTGAAAATGTGTTGCTGGTTAAAGCGCAGCAGGTCAGGCAGCATCCAAGGAACAGGAAATTCAACATTTCGGGCATAAGCCTGATGAAGCTGAGAAGCAAGCAGCTAGGGAAGGCCAGGGTCATGCTCCCTTCCCAGACTGCCGCAGCTGAGGCAAACTGAGGGTAAAACCTCATGATGAAGCTTCAACATCTCCAAACAGACAGGGGCCCAAGGCAGACAGACAGCCCGCTATTCTCCAGCCTTGCCCATCTCTAACAAGGGTCACTTTGACCAAGATTTGGCGATACCGGTGTTGGACTGGGGTGTACAAAGTTAAAAAAACACACAACACCAGGTTATAGTCCAACAGGTTTAAATGGAAGCACTAGCTTTCAGAGCGCTGCTCCTTCACCAGCTCTGATCTCCAGCATCTGCAGACCTCATTTTTTACTCGGCAATTTTTAAATGGTTGTCTGGTTGCTAAGAGCCAAGTTGGTGCCTGGGTATTATGGTCTAGCTGGTTGCTAAGGGCCCAGGTATTATGGTCTGGCTCATTGCTAAGGGCCCAGGTATTACGATCTGGCTGGTTGCTAGGGGCCTGGGTATTATAGTCTGGCTGGTTGATCAGGGGCTGGGTATTATGGTCTGGCTGGTTGCTAGGGCCCTGGGTATTACGGTCTGGCTGGTTGCTAGGGGCCCGGGCATTACGGTCTGTCTGGTTGCTAGGGGCCAGGGTATTATACTCCGTTTGGTTGCTAGGGGCCCGGGTATTATGGTCTGTCTGGTTGCTAGGTGTCCGGGTATTACAGTCCGTCTGGTTGATAGGGGCCCGGGTATTATGGTCGTTCTGGTTGCTAGGGGCCTGGGTATTATGGTCTGTCTAGTTGCTAGGGGGCCTGGGTATTATGGTCTGTCAGGTTGCTAGCGGCCCAGTATTATAGTCCGTCTGGTTGCTAGGGGCCCGGGTATTACAGTCTGTCTGGTTGCTAGGGTCCCAGGTATTACGATCTGTCTGGTTGCTAGCTGCCCGGGTATTATGGTCTGTCTGGTTGCTAAGGGGCTGGGTATTATGGTCTGTCTGGTTGCTAGGGGCCCGGGTAATATGGTGTGTCTGGTTGCTAGGGGCCTGGGTATTATGGTCTGTCTGGTTGCTAGGGCCCAGTTATTACAGTTTGGTTGCTAAGGCCCAGGTATTACGGTCTGTCTTGTTGCTAGGGCCCGGGTATTATGGTCTGTCTGTTTGCTAGAGGGCCGGCTTTTACAGTCTGTCTTGGTGGTAGGGGCCCGCTTATTACGATCTGTCTTGTTGCTAGGGCCCGGGTATTATGGTCTGTCTCGTCGCTAGAGGGCCGAGTTTTACAGTCTGTGTGTTGCTAGGGGCCCGTGTATTATGGTCTGTCTGGTTGCTAGGGGCCTGGGTATTGTCATCTGGCTGGTTGCTGGGGGGGGCTCAGTATTATGGTCTATCTGGTTGCTAGGGGGCTGGGTATTATGGTCCATCTGGTTGCTAGGGGCCTGGGTACTATGGTCTGTCTGGTTGCTAGGGGCCGGTTATTACAGTCTGTCTGGTTGCTAAGACTCGGGTATTACAGTCTGTCTGGTTGCTAGGGGCCCGGGTATTATGGGCTGTCTGGTTGCTAGGGGCCCAGGTATTACGATCTGTCTTGTTGCTAGGGGCTCGGGTATTATGGTCTGTCTGGTTGCTAGGGGGCCAGCTATTATGGTCTGTCTGGTTGCTTGGGGCTCTGGTATTCCGGTCTGTCTGGTTGCTAGGGTCCCAGGTATTATGGACCGTCTGGTTGCTAGGGACCCAATCGTTACGATCAGTCTGGTTGCTAGGGCCCGGGTATTGTCGTCTGGCTGGTTGCTTGGGGGGTGCTGGGGATTATGGTAAGAAGTGAGGGCTGCAGATGCTGGAGATCAGAGCTGAAAATGTGTTGCTGGTTAAAGCGCAGCAGGTCAGGCAGCATCCAAGGAGCAGAAGAATCGACGTTGCTGGTTGCTAGGGGCCCGGGTATTGCGGTCTGTCTGGTTGCTAGGGGCCCGGGTATTATGGTCTGTCTGGTTGCTTCGGGCGCAGGTATTACGGTCTGTCTGGTTGCTAGGGGCCAGGGTATTATGGTCTGTCTGGTTGCTAGCGGGCCGGCTATTACGGTCTGCCTGGTTGCTAGGGGATCGAGTATTACGGTCTGTCTGGTTGCTTCGGGCGCAGGTATTACGGTCTGTCTGGTTGCTAGGGGCCAGGGTATTATGGTCTGTCTGGTTGCTAACAGGCCGGCTATCACGGTCTGCCTGGTTGCTAGGGGACCGAGTATTACGGTCTGTCTGGTTGCTTCGGACGCAGGTATTACGGTCTGCCTGGTTGCTTGGGGCCCGGGTATTACGGTCTGTCTGGTTGCTTCGGGCGCAGGTATTACGGTCTGCCTGGTTGCTTGGGGCCCGGGTATTACGGTCTGTCTGGTTGCTGAGGGCCCGGTTATTACGGTCTGTCTGGTTGCTAAGTGCCTGGGTATAATGGTCTGTCTGGTTGCTAGGGGCCCGCGTATTATGGTCTGTCTGTTTGCTAGGGGCCTGGCTTTTCCAGTCTGTCTTGTTGCTAGGGGCCTGGGTATTATGGTCTGTCTGATTGCAAGGGGGCTGTCTATTACGATCTGTCTGGTTGCTAGGGGCTCTGGTTTTCCGGTCTGTCTGGTTGCTAGGGCCCGGGTATTATGGTGTGTCTGGTCGCTAAGGGCCCGAGTATTAAGGTCTGTCTGGTTTCTAGGGGGCCCAGGTATTACAGTCTCTCTGGTTGCTAGGGGCCCGGCTATTATGGTCTGCCTGGTTGCTAGAGGCCCGGGTATTACGGTCCGTCTGGTTGCTAGGGGCCCGAGTAGTTTGGTCTGTCTGGTTGCTAGGGGCCTGGGTATTACTGTCGGTCTGGTTGCTAGGGGATCGGGTATTATGGTCTGTCTGGTTGCTAGGGGGGATGGATATTACGGTTCGTCTGGTTGCTAGGGGCCCGGGTATTATGGTCTGTCTGGTTGCTAGGGGGCCAAGTATACGGTCTGTTTGGTTGCTAGGGGCCCGGGTATTGTAGACTGGCTGGTTGCTAAGGGGGCTTGGTATTATGGTCTGTTTGGTTGCTAGGGGATGGGTAATATGGTCTGCCTTGTTGCTAGGGGCCCAGGTATTACAGTCTGTCTGGTTGCTAGGGGGCCCTGGTTTTACAGTCTGTCTGGTGGCTAGGGCCCTGGGTATTATGGTCTGTTTGGTTGCTAGGGGGCTGAGTAATACAGTCTATCTGGTTGCTAAGGCCCGGGTATTACGGTCTGTCTGGTTGCTAGGTGGCCGGCTATTACGGTCTGTCTGGTTGCTAGGGGCCCGGGTATTATGGTCTGCCTGGTTGCTAGGGACCCAGTTATGATGATCTGTCTGGTTGCTAGGTGCCCAGTTTTTACGATCTGTCTGGTTGCTAGGGGCCCGGGTATTATGGTCTGCCTGGTTGCTAGGGACCCAGTTATTACGATCTGTCTGGTTGCTAGGGGGCCGGGTATTATGGTCTGTCTGGTTGCTAGGGGCCAGGGTTAAAATGGTCTGTCTGGTTGCTAGGAGCCCGCATGTTATGGTTTGTCTGGTTGCTAGGGACCGGTTATTATAGTCTATCTGGTTGCTAAGGCCCGGTTATTACAGTCTGTCTGGTTGCTAGGGGGCCAACTATTATGGTCTGTCTGGTTGATAGTTGCCCGGGTATCATGGTCTGCCTATTTGCTAGGGGGCTGGCTTTTAGTCAGTCTTGTTGCTAGGGGCCCGGGTATTATGGTCTGTCTAGTTGCCAGGGGCCCGGCTATTACGGTCTGTCTGGTTGCTAGGGGCCCGGGTATTGTAGTCGGACTGATTGATAGGGACCCAGTTAATACGATCTGTCTGGTTGGTAAGGGCCAGGCTATTATGGTCTGTCTGGTTGCTAGGGCTCCGGCTATTACGGTCTGCCTGGTTGCTAGGGGCCCGCGTATTACGATCTGTCTGGTTGCTAGGTGACCAGGTATTATAGTCTTTCTGGTTGCTGAGGCCCGGTTATTACAGTTTGTCTGGTTGCTAGGGGGCCAACTATTACGGTCTGTCTGGATGGTAGGGGCCCGGGTATTATGGTCTGTCTGTTTGCTAAGGGGCCTGCTTTTTCAGTCTGTCTTGTGGCTTGGGGCATGGGTATTAAGATCAGTCTGGTTGCTTGGGGCCCGGCTATTACGGTCTGCCTGGTTGCTAGGGACCCGCATATTAGGGTCTGTCTGGTTGCTAGGGGCCCGGGTAATATGGTGTGTATGGTTGCTAGGGGCCTGAGTATTATGGTCAGTCTGGTTGCTAGGGGCCGGTTATTATAGTCTGTCTGGTTGCTAGGGCCACAGGTATTGCGGTCTGTCTGGTTGCTAGGGGCCCAGGTATTACAGTCTGTCTGGTTGCTAGGGGGGCTAGGTATTACAGTCTGTCTGGTTGCTAGGGGTGTTGGGTATTACGTTCTGTCTGGTTGCCTGGGGTTCTGCTATTCTGGTTGCTAGTGGCCCGGGTATTACGGTCTGTCTGGTTGCTAGTGGCCCGGGTATTATGGTCTGTCTGGTTGCTAGGGATCCAGTTATTACGATCTGTCTGGTTGCTAGGAGTCAGGGTATTATGGTCTGCCTGGTTTCTAGGGGCCAGTGTAATATGGTCTGTCAGTTGCCAGGGGCCTGGGTATTGTAGTCTGGCTGGCTGCTAGGGGGCTGGGTTTTATGGTATATTTGGTTGCTAGGGGGCTGGGAAATATGATCTGCCTGGTTGCTTGGGGCCCGTGTAATATGGTCTGACTGGTTGCTAGGGGCCCAGGTATTATGGTAAGTCAAGGGGAGGGGGCTGGCTATTACCGTCTGTCTGGTTGCTAGGGCCTGGGTATTCCGGTCTGTCTGGTTGCTAGGGGCCCGGGTATTATGGTCTGCCTGGTTGCTAGGGACCCAGTTATCACGAATTGTCTGGTTGCTAGGTGCCCAGGTATTATGGTCTGTCTGGTTGCTAGGGGCCCGGGTATTGTAGTCTGGCTGATTGCTGGGGGAGGGCCTGGGTATTATGGTCTGTCTGGTTGCTAGGGGCCAGGGTAATATGGTCTGTCTGGTTGCTAGGAACCCGCATATTATGGTCTGTCTGGTTGCTAGGGCCCGGTTATTATAGTCTATCTGGTTGCTAAGGCCGGATTATTACAGTCTGTCTGGTTGCTAGGGGACCAACTATTACGGTCTGTCTTGTTGCTAGGGGCCCGGGTATTATGGTCTGTCTGGTTGCTAGGGGCCCGGGTATTACAGTCTGTCTGGTTGCTAAGTGCCTGGGTATTATGGTCTGACTGGTTGCTAGGGGCCCAGGTATTATGGTAAGTCAAGGGGAGGGGGCTGGCTATTACCGTCTGTCTGGTTGCTAGGGGGCCGGGTATTACGATCTGTCTGGTTGCTAGGGGCCCGGGTATTATGGTCTGTCTGGTTGCTCCGGACCCAGGTATTACGGTCTGCCTGGTTGCTTGGGGTCCGGGTATTACGGTCGGTCTGGTTGCTAAGAACCTGGGTATTATGGTCTGTCTGATTGCTAGGGGCCCGGGTATTATGGTCTGTCTGTTTGCTAGGGGGCCGGCTTTTATACTCTGTCTGGTTGCTAGCGGCCAGGGTAGTATGGTCTGTCTGGTTGCTAGGGGCCCGGCTATTATGGTCTGTCTGGTTGTTAGGGGGCCGGTTATTACAGTCTGTCTGGTTGCTCGGGACCCAGGTATTACGGTCTGCCTTGTTGCTTGGGGTCCGGGTATTACGGTCTGTCTGGTTGCTAAGAACCTGGGTATTATGGTCTGTCTGATTGCTAGGGGCCCGGGTATTATGGTCTGTCTGTTTGCTAGGGGGCCGGCTTTTACTGTCTGTCTGAATGCTAGGGACTCTGGTATTCCGGTCTGTCTGGTTGCTAGGGCCTCTGGTATTCCGGTCTGTCTGGTTGTTAGGGGTTCTGGATTCTGGTCTGTCTGGCTGCTAGGGACCCAGGTATTACGATCTGTCTGGTTGCTCGGCGCCCGGGTATTATGGTCTGTCTGGTTGCTAGTGGCCCGGGTATTGTAGACTGGCTGGATGCTAAGGGGGCTTGGTTTTATGGTCTGTCTGGTTGCTAGGGGGGTGGGTTTGATGGTCTGTCTGGTTGCTCGGGGCCCGGGTAATATGGTGTGTCTGGTTGCTAGGGGCTTTGGTATTATGGTCAGTCTGGTTGCTAGGGGCCGGTTATTATAGTCTGTCTGGTTGCTCGGGGCCCAGGTATTATGGTCTGTCTGGTTGCTCGGGGCCCAGGTATTGTGGTCTGTCTGGTTGCTAGGGGCCCAGGTATTACGGTCTGTCTGGTTGCTAGGGGGGCTGGGTATTATGGTCTGTCTGGTTGCTAATGACCTGGGTCCAGATGGACCGTAATACCCGGGACCCTAGCAACCAGCCAGACCGTAATAGCCGGGCCACTAGCAACCAGACAGACTGTAGTACCCGGGCCCCTAGCAACCAGACAGACTGTAATACCCGGGCCCCCTAGCAACCAGACAGACCGTAATACACAGGCCCCTGGCAACCAGGCAGACTGGAAAACCAGAGCCCCTAGCAACCAGACAGACCACAATAGATGGCCCCCTAGGAACCAGACAGACATAATACCCAGGCCCTTGGCAACAAGACAGACTGTAAAACCAGGCCCCATAGCAAACAGACAGACCATAATACCCGGGCCCCTAGCAACCAGACGGACTGTAATAACCGGCCCCCTAGCAACAAGACAGACCGTAATAGCCGGGCCCGTAGCAACCAGGCAGACCATAATACCTGGGCCCCAAGCAACCAGACAGACCATAATACCTGGGCCACTAGCAACCAGACAGACCGTAATAGTTGGCCCCCTAGCAACCAGACAGACTGTAATACCCAGGCCCCAAGCAACCAGACAGACCGTAATAACCGGGCCTTAGCAACCAGACTGACTGTAATACCCGGAGCCCTAGCAACCAGACAGACCATAATACCCAAGGCCCTAGCAACCAGACAGACGATAATACCCGGACCCCTAGCAACCAGACAGACCTTAATACCTGGGCCCTAGCAACCAGACAGACAGTAATAGCCAGATCCATCCCCTTGACATACCATAATACCCGGGCCCCTAGCAACCGGTGAGACCATATTACCCGGTCCCCTAGCAATCGGCAGATCATATTACCCAGCCCCCTAGCAACCAAACAGACCATAAAACCCAGCCCCCTAGCAACCTGCCAGACTACAATACCCAGGCCCCTAGCAACCAGACACACCATATTACACTGGACCCTAGCAACCAGACAGACCATAATACCCGGGACCCTAGCAACCAGACGGACAGTAATACTTGGGCCCCTAGCAACCAGACAGACCATAATATCCCGGCCCCAACAACCAGACGGACTATAATAACGGGCCCCTAACAATCAGAAGGACCGTACTACCCGGGCCCCTAGCAACCAGGCAGACCGTAATACCTGGGCCCCTAGCAACCAGGCAGACCATAATAGCTGGGCCCTAGCAACCAGGCAGACTGTAATACCTGGGCTCCATAGCAACCAGACAGACCGTAATACGCGGGCCCCTAGCAACCAGGCAGACCGTAATACCCGGGCCCCTAGCAACCAGACAGACCGTAATAGACGGACCCCTAGCAACCAGACAGACCATAATACCCAGGCCCCTAGCAACAAGACAGACTGTAAAAGCCGGCCCCCTAGCAAACAGACAGACCATAATACCCGGGCCATAAGCAACCGGACAGACCGTAACAATTGGCCCCCTAGCAACCAGACAGACTGTAATAACCGGAACTTAGCAACCAGACAGACTATAATAACTGGTCCCTAGCAACCAGACAGACCATAATATGCGGGCTCCTAGCAACCAGACATACCATATTACCCTGGCCCCTAGCAACCAGACAGACCATAATACCCAGTACCCCCTAGCAATCAGCCAGACTACAATACCCGGGCCCCTAGCAACCAGACAGACCGTAATACCCGGGCCCCTAGCAACCAGACAGACTGTAATAACCGGTCCCTAGCAACCAGACAGACCATAATACCCAGGGCCCTAGCAACCAGACAGACTGTAATACCTGGGCCCTAGCAACCAGACAGACTGTAATACCAGGGCCCTAGCAACCAGACAGACGGTAATAGCCAGCCACCCCCCCCTTGACATACCATAATACCTGGGCCCCGAGCAACCAGTCAGACCATATTACGTGGGCCCCTAGCAACCGGACAGACCATATTACCTGGGCATCTAGCAACCGGGCAGACCATAATAGCCGGGCCCCTAGCAACCAAGCAGACCATATTACCCAGCCCTCTAGCAACCAAACAGACCATAAAACCCAGCCCCCTAGCAACCAGCCAGACTACGATACCCAGGTCCCTAGCAACCAGACAGACCATATTACACTGGTGTAATAGGGGCCAGGGTAATATGGTGTGTCTGGTTGCTAGGGGCGTGTCTGGTTGCTAGGGGCGTGGGTATTATGGTCTGTCTGGTGGCTAGGGGCCCGGTTATTAGTAAAAAATGAGGTCTGCAGATGCTGGAGATCACAGCTGCAAATGTGTTGCTGGTCAAAGCACAGCAGGCCAGGCAGCATCTCAGGAATAGAGAATTCGACGTTTCGAGCATAAGCCCTTCATCCTGATGAAGGGCTTATGCTCGAAACATCGAATTCTCTATTCCTGAGATGCTGCCTGGCCTGCTGTGCTTTGACCAGCAACACATTTGCAGCCCGGTTATTATAGTCTGTCTGGTCGCTAAGGCCCGGGTATTACGGTCTGTCAGGTTGCTAGGGGCCCAGGTATTATGGTCTGTCTGGTGGCTAGGGGCCCAGTTATTACAGTCTGCCTGGTTGCTAAGGCCCGGATATTACGGTCTGTCTGGTTGCTAGGGGGCCGGGTATTATGGTCTGTCTGTTTGCTAGGGGGCCGGCTTTTACTGTCTGTCTTGTTGCTCGTGGGCTGGGTATTATGGAGAAAGTGAGGTCTACAGATGCCTGATGAAGAGCTTATGCCCGAAACGTCGATTCTCCTGCTCCTTGGATGTTGCCTGACCTGCTGCGCTTTTCCAGCAACAAATTACAGCCTGGGTATTATGGTCTGTCTGGTTGCTAGGGACCCAGTTATTACGATCTGTCTGGTTGCTAGGGGCCCGGGTAATATGGTGTGTCTGGTTGCTAGGGGCCCGGGTATTATGGTCTGTCTGGTTGCTAGGGGTTCTGGTATTCTGGTCTGTCTGGTTGCTAGGGACCTGGGTATTATGGTCTGTCTGGTTGCTTGGTTCCATGACCCGGGTATTATGGTCTGTCTGGTTGCTAGGGACCCAGGTATTACGATCTGTCTGGTTGCTAGGTGCCCGGGTATTGTAGACTGGCTGGTTGATAAGGGGGCTTGGTATTATGGTCTGTCTGGTTGCTAGGGGGCTGTGTATTATGGTCTGTCTGGTTGCTCGGGGCCCGGGTAATATGGTGTGTCCGGTTGCTAGGGGTCTGGATATTGTAGTCTGTCTGTTTGCTAGGGGGCTGGGTTTTATGGTCTGTTTGGTTGCTAGGGGGCTGGGTATTATGGTCTGTCTGGTTGCTAGGGGGGCGTCTATTACGGTCTGTCTGGTTGCTAGGGGCTCTGGTTTTCCAGTCTGTCTGGTTGCTAGGGGCCCGGGTATTATGGTCTATCTGGTTGCTAAGGGCCCGAGTATTAAGGTCTGTCTGGTTGCTAGGGGCCCGGCTATTACGGTCTGCCTGGTTGCTCGGGGCCCGCGTGTTACGGTCTGACTGGTTGCTAGTGGGCCCGGGTATTACAGTCTCTCTGGTTGCTAGGGGCCCGGGTATTACAGTCTGTCTGGTTGCTAGGGGCCCGGCTATTACGGTCTGCCTGGTTGCTGGGGGCCTGGGTATTACAGTCCGTCTGGTTGCTGGGTCCCGGGTATTATGGTCCTTCTGATTGCTAGGGGCCCGATATTAGGGTCCGTCGGGTTGCTGGGGTCCGGATATTATGGTCTCTCTGGTTGCTAGGGTCCCGAGTATTACTGTCTGTCTGGTTGCTAGTAGCCCGGGTATTATGGTCTGTCTGGTTGCTAGGGACCGGTTATTATAATCTGTCTGGTTGCTAAGGCCCGGTTATTACAGTCTGTCTGGTTGCTAGGGGGCCGAGTATTACTGTCCATCTGGTTGCTAGGGGATCGGGTATTATGGTCTGTCTGGTTGCTAGGACGGCTGGGTATTAGGGTTCGTCTGGTTGCTAGGGGCCCGGGTATTACAGTTTGTCTGGTTGCTAAGGCCCACGTATTACGGTCTGTCTGGTTGCTAGTGGGGGCTGGGTATTATGATCTGTTTGGTTGCTAGGGGTTCTGCTATTCTGGTCTGTCTGTTTGCTAGGGGCCTGGGTATTATCGTCTGTCTGGTTGCTCGGGGCCAGTGTAATATGGTCTGTCTGGTTGCCAGGGGCCTGGGTATTGTAGTCTGGCAGTTTGCTAGGGGGCTGGGTTTTATGGTCTGTTTGGTTGCTAGGGGACCAGGTAATATGGTCTGTCCGGTTGCTAGGGGCCCGCTTAATATGTTCTGACCGGTTGCTAGGGGCGCAGGTATTATGGTATGTCAAGGGGAGGGGGCTGGCTATTACTGTCTGTCTGGTTGCTAGAGCCCAGGTATTACGGTCTGTCTGGTTGCTAGGGACCGGTTATTACAGTCTGTCTGCTTGTTAGGGCTCCGGGTATTACAGTCTGTCTGGTTGCTAAGGCCCGAGTATTAAGGTCTGTCTGGTTGCTAGGGGCCTGGCTATTAAGGTCTGCCTGGTTGCTAGGGGCCCGCGTATTACGGTCTGTCTGGTTGCTAGGGGGCCCGGGTATTACAGTCTGTCTGGTTGCTAGGGGCCCGGCTATTACGGTCTGCCTGGTTGCTAGGGGCTCTGGTTGTCCGGTCTGCCTAATTGTTAGGGGCCCGGGTATTATGATCTGTCTGGTTGCTAAGGGACCGAGTATTAAGGTCTGTCTGGTTGCTAGAGGCCCGGCTAATACAGTCTGCCTGGTTGCTAGGGGCCCGGGTATAATGGTCTGTCTGGTTGCTAGGGACACAGGTATTACAGGGTGTCTTGTTGCTAGGGGCCCGGGTATTAATTTCTGTCTGGTTTCTAGGGGCTTGGGTATTGTAGCCTGGCTGGTTGCTAGGGGGGCTGCGTATTATGGTCTGTCTGGTTGATAGGGGCCCGGGTAATATGGTGTGTCTGGTTGCTCGTGGCGTGGGTATTATGGTCTGTCTGGTTGCTAAGGGCCGGTTATTATAGTCTATCTGGTTGCTAAGGCCTGGGTATTACCGTCTGTCTGGTTGCTCGGGGGCCGGCTTTTACTGTCTGTCTTGTTGGTCGGGGCCTGGGTATTATGGTCTGTCTTGTTGCTAGGGGCCTGGGTATTACGGTCTGTCTGGTAGCTAGGAGTTCTGGTATTCCAGTCTGTCTGGTTGCTAGGGGCCCAGGTATTACGACCTGTCTGGTTGCTAGGTGCCCGGGTAATATGGTATGTCGGGTTGTTAGGAGCCCGGGTATTATGGTCTGTCTGATTGCTAGGGGGCCAGCTTTTACAGTCTGTCTTGTTGCTAGGGGCCTGGGTATTACGGTCTGTCTGGTTGCTAGGGGCTCTGGTGTTCCGGTCTGTCTGGTTGCTTGAGGCCCGAGTATTAAGGTCTGTCTGGTTGCTAGGGGCCCGTCTATTAAGGTCTGCTGGTTGCTAGGGGCCCGCATATTACGGTCTGTCTGGTTGCTAGGGACCTGGGTATTATGGTCTGTCTGGTTGCTAGGGGCCCAGGTATTATGTTCTATCTGCCTTCTAGGGGCTCGGATATTGTAGCCTGGCTGGTTGCTAGGGGGGCTGGGTGTTATGGTCTGTCTGGTTGCAAGGGGCCTGGGTAATATGGTGTGTCTGGTTGCTAGGGGCGTGGGTATTATGGTCTGTCTGGTTGCTAGGGGCCTGAATATTATGGTCTGTCTGGTTGCTAGGGGCCCGGGTATTGCGGTCTGAATGGCTGCTACAAGCCCGGGTATTACGGTCTGTCTGGTTGCTGGGGGGCTGGGTATTATGGTGTGTCTGGTTGCTAGCGGGCTGGATATTATGGTCTGTCTGGTTGCTAGGGACCGGTTATTACAGTCTGCCTGGTTGCTAAGGCCCGGGTATTATGGTCTGTCTGTTTGCTAGGGGGCCGGCTTTTACTGTCTGTCTTGTTGCTCGTGGCCTGGGTATTATGGTCTGTCTGGTTGCTGGGGGGCTGTGTATTATGGAGAACGTGAGGTCTACAGATGCCTTATGAAGGGCTTGTGCCCGAAACGTCGATTCTCCTGCTCCTTGGATGCTTCCTGACCTGCTGCGCTTTTCCAGCAACAAATTTTCAGCCCGGGTATTATGGTCTGTCTGGTTGCTAGGGACCCAGTTATTACGATCTGTCTGGTTGCTAGGGGCTCGGGTATTATGGTCTGTCTGGTTGCTAGGGGGCCGGCTGTTACGGTGTGTCTGGTTGCTCGGGGCTCTGGTATTCCGGTCTGTCTGGTTGATAGGGGCCCGGGTATTATGGTCTGTCTGTTTGCTGGGGGGGGGGGGGGGCGGCTGTTACGGTCTGTCTGGTTGCTAGGGGCCCGGGTATTCTGGTCTGTCTGGTTGCTAGGGGTTCTGGTATTCTGGTCTGCCTGGTTGCTAGGGACCTGAGTATTACGGTCTGCCTGGTTGCTAGGGACACAGTTATGATGATCTGTCTGGTTGCTAGGTGCCCAGGTATTTTGGTCTGTCTGGTTGCTAGGGGGCCGGCTATTCTGGTCTGTCTGGTTGCTAGGGGCCTGGGTAATATGGTCTGACTGGTTGCTAGGGGCCAGGGTATTATGGTTTGTCTGGTTGCTAGGGGGCCTGGGTATTACTGTCTGTCTGGTTGCTAGGGGCCTGGTTAATATGGTCTGTCCGGTTGCTAGTGGTCTGCGTAATATGGTCTGACTGGTTGCTTGGGGCCCCAGGTATTATGGTATGTCAAGGGGAGGGGGCTGGGTGGTATTGTCTGGTTGCTAGGGCCTGTGTATTATGGTCTGTCTGGTTGCTAGGGGCCCGGGTATTCTGGTCTGTCTGGTAGTTAGGGCCCGGGTATTCTGGTCTGTCTGGTTGCTAGGGGCCCGGGTATTATGGTCTGTCTGGTTGCTAGGGCCCGGGTATTATGGGCTGTCTAGGGGAGGGGGCTTGTGGTGTTGCTCCGGCGGAAGTGGATCCGGGCCCGCACGGAGCCCGGGAGCGGCTCTGAGAGACACCGACACCGACACCCACCGGGACCGGGAGAGGGACCAGGCCAGGCCGGGGGCCAGCCCAGCCGGGAGCACCCAGGTAAGGGCCCGGGCTCCGGGCCTGATCCCGATCCCGTCGTGGTCGGCGGGAGCGTCTCCTGCTGTGTCCGGATCCCGGGGACTCCCACCCGGGGGTCAGACCGAGACCGAGACCGAGACCGGGCCCGGGCCCGGGCCCAGGCCCAGGGGGATGGAGGCGGCGGGAGAGAGGGGGGAGCTTTCCCCGGGGCTGGGGGCCCACACGGACACGGACAGGGCCGGGAGAGGGTTAGTGACGCCGGGGGTCGGGGTGGTGTGGGTGTGGGGTTAGTGACCCCCCCCCCGGGGGGTGGGGGTTAGTGATGATCTGGGTGTTTGAGTGAGGATCAGAGCCCTGCCCCAGTCCCTGCCCCAGCCCCAGTCCCTGCCCCAGTCCCTGCCCCTGCCCCAGTCCCTGCCCCAGTCCCTGCCCCAGTCCCTGCCCCAGTCCCTGCCCCTGCCCCAGTCCCTGCCCCTGCCCCAGTCCCTGCCCCAGCCCCTGCCCCTGCCCCAGTCCCTGCCCCTGTCCCAGCCCCTGCCCCTGCCCCAGCCCCTGCCCCTGCCCCTGCCCCTGCCCCAGCCCCTGCCCCAGCCCCAGCCCCAGCCCCTGCCCCTGCCCTGAGATGGCCCTGTGTCCTGTGAAGGTTTTGGGGTCAGTCCTGTTTGTTGAAGATTCCTGAATTCTTCAGTCCCCCTCCTTCCAGGTACCTCTTTACATCTATCTCCTTGAGCAACCTTTTGGTTCATGTCTGTTCATGTGAACTTGTGTCAATTAGCATCTGATTTAAGGTCCTGTTCAGGATCTTTTATTCCATGTTTAAATGTTTTGTATTGTGTTTGGATGTTGCTGACCCAGCCACACCATTCATTTCTCGAGCTATGATGAGTTATGCTAGACTTCATGTGTTCAAAATTGATTGTATAACCTCCCCAGGCAGAGACCGCATTGTTGAAATCCCACTTCTTTGCTGAGTAAAGTGATCTTGGAGATTTGTCCCCAGTGTTACAAGATGAGTTCCTGCTCTCAGATATTCTATATATTCAATAGAAACTGTATGAATGTGTATCTTGGGTACAGGGTGAATGTTGCCTGGTTGTGATGCCTCCCTATTAGATAATAGCCCCGTGATATCGTCTCGGCTTCAGTAAGATACCAAAAGGTGTATGGCACCGATGGATGATGTGCATTGATCAAAGTTTGTGAGAAGATTTGTAGTTCGCGTGCTCGTTGTTGTGGTTCTGTTCGCTGAGCTGGGAATTTGTGTTGCAGATGTTTTGTCCCCTGTCTAGGTGACATCCTCAGTGCTTGGGAGCCTCCTGTGAAGCACTTCTGTGATCTTTCCTTCGGTATTTGTAGTGGTTTAACCACTGCAGCGGACAGCTGGAACTGACCATCGGAAGCTGCAGATTGAAACCACTATAAATGCCGGAGGAAAGATCACAGAAATGCTTCACAGGAGCACTGAGAATGTCCCCTAGACAGGGGACGAAATGTCTGGAACACAAATTCCCAGCTCGGCGAGCAGAACCACAACAATGTGCATTGATGTTTTCAAGAAAGGTGGCAAAGAAATTATTCAGGGTGCTCTCCAAGTTACTTGCTTATTTCCACTAAAGACTTGTTTTCGCAAAATACTTGGTGCCATTTTTCTCATATTTAAAAAAATTCATGGCTTTCCAGGAACAAGTGACAACATGAACACTTATTTGTCAGTCCAATACCTGAGCAGCTTTCTGGGCCATTTCAGACCAATTTAAGACAACGAAAACCATAAATTTATTCTGAGATTGAAATGTTTGGAATTCTCCATCCACTCATAGAGATGTACAGCACGGAAACAGACCCTTCGGTCCAGCCCATCCATGCCGACCAGATATTCCAACGCAATCTAGTCCCACCTGCCAGCACCCGGCCCATATCCCTCCAAACCCTTCCTATTCATATACCCATCCAGATGCCTTTTAAATGTTGTAATTGTACCAGACTCCTCCACTTCCTCTGGCAACTCACTCCATACACCTACCACTCTTTGTGTGAAAACATTGCCCCTTCAGTCCCTTTTATATCTTTTCCCTCTCCCCCTAAACCTATGCCCCCTAGTTCTGAACTCCCCCATCCCAGGGAAAAGACCATGCCTATTCACCCTATCCATGCCCCTCATGATTTTATAAACCTCTGAGGTCACCCCTCAGCCTCCGACACTCCAGGGAAAACAACCCCAAACCTATTCAGCCTCAACCTGTAGCTCAAATCCTCCAAGCTGAAAAATGTGTTGCTGGAAAAGGTCAGCAGGTCAGGCAGCATCCAAGGAACAGAAGAATCAATATAAGCTCTTCTTCAGGAATGAGGAAGGTGTGCCTAGCAGGCTAAGATAAAAGGTAGGGAGGAGGGACTTGGGGGAGGGGCGTTGGGAATGCAATAGGTGGAAGGAGGTTAAGGTGAGGGTGATAGGTTGGAGAGGGGGGTCGGGAAGAAGATTGCAGGTCAAGAAGGCAGTGCTGAGTCCGAGAATTGGGACTGAGATAGGTGGGGGGAGGGGAAATGAGGAAGCTGGAGAAATCTGCATTCGTCCCTTGTGGTTGGAGGGTTCCTAGGCAGAAGATGAGGCGCTCTTCCTCCAGGCGTCGTGTTGCCATGGTCTGGCGATGGAGGAGGCCAAGGACCTGCATGTCCTTGGTGGAGTGGGAGGCGGAGTTAAAGTGTTCAGCCATGGGGTGGTTGGTTGGTGTATGTGTCCCAGAGGTGTTCTCTGAAACGTTCTGCAAGTAGGCAGCCTGACTCCCCAATATAGAGGATGCCACATCGGGTGCAGCGGATGCAGTAAATGACGTGCGTGGAGGTGCAGGTGAATTTGTGGTGGATATGGAAAGATCCCTTGAAGGGAAGTGAGGGGGAGGTATGGGCGCAAATTTTGCATTTCTTACCGTTGCAGGGGAAGGTGCCGGGAGTGGAGGTTGGGTTCGTGGGGGGTGTGGACCTGACGAGGGAGTCGTGGAGGGAGTGGTCTTTCCAGAACGGTGATAGGGAAATATATCCTTGGTGGTGGGATCTATCTGGAGGTGGCTCTGAAACGTTCCGCAAGTAGGTGCTTATCACACCTTCCTCATTCCTGAAGAAGGGCTTATGCCTGAAACATCGAATCTCCTGCTCCTTGGATGCTGCCTGACCTGCTGCACTTTTCCAGCAACACATTTTTCAGCTCTGATCTCCAGCATCTGCAATCCTCACTTTCTCCTAGTTGATTTTTTCCCTCAAATCCTCCAACCCTGGCAACATCCTTGTAAATCTTTTCTGAACCCTTTCAAGTTTCACAACATCCTTCCAATAGGAAGGAGACCAGAATTGCATGCAATATTCCAAAAGTGGCCTAACCAATGTCCTGTAGGGCCAAAACATGACCTCCCAACTCCTGTACTCAATGCTCTGACCAATAAAGGAAAGCATACCAAACACCACCTTTACTACCCTATCTACCTGCGACTCCACTTTCAAGGAGCTATGAACCTGCACTCCCCCGAATGTTACCATTAAGTGTACAAGCTCTGCTTTGATTTGCTTTTCCAAAATGCAACACCTTGCATTTATCTAAATTAGATGCCTCATACCACTCCTTAACCCATTGGCCCATCTGATCAAGTTCCTGTTGCAATCTGTGGTATCCTTCTTTGCTGACCACTACTTGGGGTGTCACCTGCTAACTTGATAACTGTACCTCCTATGTTCATATCCAAATCATTTCTGTAAATGACGAAAAGCACTGGACCTGCTCCGGTCATTGAATATATTCAGGGCTGGTTTAGACAGATTTTTGATTGACCAAGGAGTCCAAGGTTATAGAGGGCAACCGGAAAAGTCCTGTGTGGTCTCACTCGCTATGATCTGACTGACTAGTGGAGCAGGCTAGAGCGGCTGAATTCTCTGCTCCTCCTGTTTCAATATCCTTGCATAGTTAAAGAGTCAACTACATTGTTGTCGGCCTGGAATCGCATATAGGTCAGACTAGATAAGGATGGTAGATTTCCTTCCCTAAAAAGATATTATTGAACTCGGTGGGTTTTTATAACGCGTCATATGTCGTCACCTTTAGTTTTTATTCCAGATTGATATCGTTAACTGAATGTAACTTCTCCAGCTGTCATGATGAGATTGGAACTCTCTGGAGCAACTGTTTAAGCTGGTGGATTATTTATCTAGTCACATATTCGCTCTGCTGCCGTAGACATTGTGTGTTCAGTGACGTGTGCCTTCTTGAGGCCACTGTGGCTTCATTTGACTTCTAAAAAGGAACATTGGGGATGATGGGGGGGAAGAATGCCAGCTGTTTGAAGACTCTGTCAAGCTCTCCTCATGTCATGGCTGTGGTCAAAGCTGTGGAGAGAAACGATCCATTTTGATGTTGTGTGGGGGGGTTGGGATTCATGAGCAAAGCTGTTTATTCATTGTCCACCTCTAGTTCACTGAGAAGGTGGTGTTCAGCCTTTTTCCTGATGGAGAGGAGCCGGTGTTGGACTGTAATGGACAAAGTTAAAAATCACACCATGACATCAGCTACCTGATGAAGGAGCAGTGCTCTGAAAGCTAGTGCTTCTAGATAAACCTGTTGGACTATAACCTGGTGCTGTGTGATTTTTTTTTTAGCCTTTTTTTCCTGAACTACTGCATGTCATAATTTGACATGCCTGAGTGACTTGTCACAGGCCACTTTGGAGGCACTTACAAGATGGGGCTATCCTGGAAAAAAGATATCTTGAAAGGAATTAGTTCAGTTTTTCTGACAGTGGAGCAGCTTCATGCTCAGGCATGTTTACTGCTCGCAGGCTTTTGTTTTCCAGTTTTTATAGTATTTGGTTTTTCTCAAATGCAATATCAGCTGGACGTTACAATTGTCAACATCCAGATGGACTGTGAAATTTTGGTTTCCTGCTGTGTGAAAATGAACAGTAAGACAATATACAAGAAAAAAAATTACATAAATTACCTCATGCATATATTTATGCATGTAAATATGACTTTTACAACTCAATGAATAGAATAGGTTATAAGGCCCGAAATGCAATATGTGTCAAACTCTGCAAGAATGGCTTTTACTCCTTGACTTTTGCAAGGGAGAGTAGGTAACACTGTTGTAAACCGAGATGCCTGGTTATCACTTACTGGCATCTTGCTACTTGTGCAGTAGGGTGGAGCTCATCTTCCAGTGACAAGTGTCTATGGGTTTGTATTTGCAGGAAAGTGACCAAAGTTGTGATACTTCAGTGCAGCCATTGATAAGCCCTCCCCAGCAGCAATGGTGAGCTGCAGCTCACTCGTGACACATTAGGAGTGTTTTGGTCTTTTCTGCTTCTGGCTGAGGTCAAGATAGGATCTATGATGTTGGGTCAGAGTTGAGTGCATATTTGAACAGACATGATGCTGAGGACCTATCTGTATAACCTTTTAATGATATTGGATGTGGCTCAATTGAAAATGTGTTGCTGGTTAAAGCACAGCAGGTCAGGCAGCATCCAAGGAACAGGAAATTCGACGTTTCAGGCATAAGCCCTTCATCAGGAATGAGGAGAGTGTGCCAAGCAGGCTAAGATAAAAAGTAGGGAGGAGGGATTTGGGGGAGGGGCGATGGAGATGTGATAGGTGGAAGGAGGTCAAGGTGAGGGTGATAGGCCGGAGTGAGGTGGGGGCGGAGAGGTCAGGAAGAAGATTGCAGGTTAGGAGGGCGGTGCTGAGTTGAGGGAAATGACTGAGACAAGGTGGGGGGAGGGGAAATGAGGAAACTGGAGAAATCTGAGTTCATCACTTGTGGTTGGAGGGTTCCCAGGCGGAAGATGAGGCGCTCCTCCTCCAGCCGTCGTGTTGTTATGTTCTGCCGGTGGAGGAGTCCAAGGACCTGCATGTCCTCGGAGTGGGAGGGAGAGTTAAAGTGTTGAGCCACGGGGTGGTTGGGTTGGTTGGTCCGGGCGTCCCTGAGGTGTTCTCTGAAGCGTTCCGCAAGTAAGCGGCCCGTCTCCCCAATATAGAGGAGGCCATATCGGGTGCAGCGGATGCAATAGATGTGGCTCAATGTTAGTTCAGTGCTCTTCGTCGATACTGGGTGGAGCAGCACTGGTTAAAGCCATTGTGTGTCACGTCTTATGGGAGACAGTGGAAAAGGATGAAATGCTGCAATTTCCAACAATGTTGGCTTGAGTGGTATTTTTTCTCCCCACCATGCATAATATTTGCAGTTTGGGGAAAATGGACAATGCAGCATACCTGTTGTAAATGAGTGGTGAATGTGCTAGTGTATTAGTTATATCCCATGTAATGATAGAGTGATGGTATCTGTGTGGGGAAGATGAGAGGAAAGCAGGCAGTGGAGACTTGGACTGGATGTGGGCACTTCTGCAGGATCTTCCTATTTCTGTAGTATGTGTGGAGGGTTGCAGTTGTAAACCAGACAGGTCATGGATGTTAGCAGAGTAATTCCAGGTCAGGGGCTCCAGTGGCTGTCTGATTTCATGGCCAGCAGTTCCTGTGCTCTTTGGGTGCTGTAATATTGGAAATAACACCTTTCCATCACTGAGGCAGGTTGGTAAGGTGGTGTATTTGTATGAACTCTGGTTTGAAAATAATTTAGTTACTGTTCACCCTGACTCCACACAGAGCTTTCATAATGGCTCTTTTGAATGTGGAATATTGGACCTTGTGCGTGGGCATTGTGATACACTGGTATATACTGCATCCCCACTACAGAAATTCTACACAAGTATATACCGTACTCCTACGGAAATTCTACATTAGTATATACTGTACTCCTACGGACATTCTACACTGGTATATACCGCACCCCTGCTACAGGCATTCTATACTGGTATATACCACACCCCTGCTATAAAGCATTCTACACTGATATATATCACACCCCTGCTACGGACATTCTACACTGGTATAAACCGCACCCCTGCAATAAGGCATTCTACAATGGTATATACCGCACCCCTGCTATGGACATTCTGCACTGGTATGTACCGCACCCCTGCTATAAAGAATTCTACGCTAGTATATACTGTACACCTGCTACGGACATTCTACGCTGGTATATACTGTACCCCTGCTACGGACATTCTACACTGGTATATACGGCACCCCTGCTATAAAGAATTCTACGCTGGTATATACCACACCCCTGCTACGGACATTCTACACTGGTATATGCCGTACCCCTGCTACGGACATTCTACACTGGTAGAAACCTCACCCCTGCTACAGGCATTCTACACTGGTATATATCACACCCCTGCTACGGACATCCTACACTGGTATATGCCGTACCCCTGCTACGGACATTCTACACTGGTATATACCGCACCCCTGCTATAAAGAATTCTACGCTGGTATATACCACACCCCTGCTACGGACATTCTACACTGGTATATGCCGTAGCCCTGCTACGGACATTCTACACTGGTATACGCCGTACCCCTGCTACGGACATTCTACACTGGTAGAAACATCACCCCTGCTACAGGCATTCTACACTGGTATATATCACACCCCTGCTACGGACATCCTACACTGGTATATACTGTACCCCTGCTACGGACATTCTACACTGGTATAAATCGCACGCCTGCAATAAGGCATTCTACAATGGTATATACCGCACTGCTGCTATGGACATTCTGCACTGGTATATACCGCACCCCTGCTATAAGGCATTCTACGCTGGTATATACTGTACCCCTACTACGGACATTCTGCGCTGGTATATACCGCGCCCCTGCTACGGACATTCTGCACTGGTATATACCGCGCCCCTGCTACGGACATTCTGCACTGGTATATACCGCACCCCTGCTATGGACATTCTGCACTGGTATATACCGTACCCCTGCTACGGACATTCTGCACTGGTATATACCGCACCCCTTCTACGGACATTCTGCACTGGTATATACCGCACCCTTGCTACGGACATTCTACACTGGTATATACTGCACCCCTGCTACGGACATTCTACACTGGTATATACTGCACCCTGCTACGGGTATTCTACACTGGTATATACAGCACCCCTGCTACAGGCATTCTACACTGATATATACCGCACCCTTGCTAAGGACATTCTACACTGGTATATACTGTACCCCTGCTACGGACATTCTACACTGGTATATATCACACCCCTGCTACGGGCATTCTACACTGGTATATACCGCACCCCTGGTGCGGACATTCTACACTGGTATGTACTGTACCCCTGCTACGGACATTCTACACTGGTATATATCACACCCCTGCTACGGGCATTCTACACTGATATATACCGCACCCCTGCTACGGACATTCTACACTGATATATACCGCACCCGTGCTCCGGACATTCTACACTGGTATATACTGCACCCCTACTATGGACATTCTACACTGGTATATATCACACCCCTGCTACGGACATTCTACACTGGTATATATTGTGCCCCTGCTACAGGCATTCTACACTGGTATATATTGTGCCCCTGCTACGGACGTTCTACACTGGTATATACCGCACCACTGCTACGGACATTCCACACTGGTATATACCGCACCCCTGCTACGGACATTCTACACTGGTATATACTGTACCCCTGCTACGGACATTCTACACTGGTATATACCGCACCCCTGCTACGGACATTCTACACTGATATATATCACACCACTGCTATGGACATTCTATACTGGTATATTTACTGTACCCCACTACGGGCATTCTACACTTGTATATACCGCGCCCTGCTATGGATATTCTACACTGATATATATCACACCCCTGCTACGGACTTTCTACACTGGTATAAATCGCACGCCGGCAATAAGGCATTCTACAATGGTATATACCGCACCCCTGCTATGGACATTCTGCACTGGTATATACCGCACCCCTGCTATAAGGCATTCTACGCTGGTATATACTGTACCCCGACTACGGACATTCTGCGCTGGTATATACCGCACCCCTGCTATAAAGAATTCTACGCTGGTATATACCACACCCCTGCTACGGACATTCTACACTGGTATATACCGCGCCCCTGCTACGGACATTCTGCACTGGTATATACCGCGCCCCTGCTACGGACATTCTGCACTGGTATATACCGCACCCTTGCTACGGACATTGTGCACTGGTATATACCGCACCCCTGCTACCGACATTCTACACTGGTATATACCGCACCCCTGCTACGGACATTCTGCACTGGTATATACCGCACCCCGCCTGCTACGGACATTCTACACTGGTATATACCGCACCCCTGCTACGGACATCCTACACTGGTATATACTGTACCCCTGCTACGGACATTCTACACTGGTATAAATCGCACGCCTGCAATAAGGCATTCTACAATGGTATATACCGCACCGCTGCTATGGACATTCTGCACTGGTATATACCGCACCCCTGCTATAAAGAATTCTACGCTGGTATATACCACACCCCTGCTACGGACTTTCTACACTGATATATACCGCACCCGTGCTCCGGACATTCTACACTGGTATATACTGCATCCCTACTATGGACATTCTACACTGGTATATACTGCACCCTGCTACGGGTATTCTACACTGGTATATACCGCACCCCTGCTACAGGCATTCTACACTGGTATATACCGCGCCCCTGCTACTGACGTTCTACACTGGTATATACCGTACCCCTGCTACGGACATTCTACACTGGTTATATACCGCACCACTGCTACGGACATTCCACACTGGTATATACCGCACCCCTGCTACGGACATTCTACACTGGTATATACTGTACCCCTGCTACGGACATTCTACACTGGTATATACCGCACCCCTGCTATAAGGCATTCTACACTGGTATATACCGCACCACTGCTACGGACATTCCACACTGGTATATACCGCACCCCTGCTACGGACATTCTACACTGGTATATGCTGTACCCCTGCTACGGACATTCTACACTGGTATATATCGCGCCCCTGCTACGGACGTTCTACACTGGTATATACTGTGCCCCTGCTACGGACATTCTACACTGGTATATATCGCACCCCTGCTACGGACATTCTACACTGGTATATACCGCACCCCTGCTACGGACATTCTACACTGGTATATACTGTACCCCTGCTACGGACATTCTACACTGGTATATACTGTACCACTGCTACGGACATTCTACACTGGTATATACTGTACCCCTGCTACGGACATTCTACACTGGTATATACTGTACCCCTGCTACGGACATTCTACATTGGTATATACTGTGCCCCTGCTACGGACATTCTACACAGGTATATATCGCACCCCTGCTACGGACTTTCTACACTGGTATATATCACACCCCTGCTACGGACATCCTACACTGGTATATACTGTAGAAGCTGAAAATGTGTTGCTGGTTAAAGCACAGCAGGTTAGGCAGTATCCAAGGAACAGGAAATTCGACGTTTCGGGCATAAGCCCTTCATTATGCCCGAAACGTCGAATTTCCTGTTCCTTGGATGCTGCCTAACCTGCTGTACTTTAACCAGCAACACATTTTCAGCTGTGATCTCCAGCATCTGCAGACCTCATTTTTTACCTGGTATATACTGTACCCCTGCTACGGACATTCTCCACTGGTATATACTGTTCCCCGCTAGGGACATTCTACATTGGCATATACCGCACCCCTGCTATGGACATACTACACTGGTATATACCGCACCCCTGCTATAAGGCATTCTACACTGGTATATATCACACCCCTGCTACGGACATTCCACACTGGTAATATACCGCACCCCTGCTACGGACATTCTACACTGGTATATACTGTACCCCTGCTACGGACATTCTACACTGGTATATACCGCACCCCTGCTCCGGACATTCTACACTGGTATATACTGCACCCCTGCTACGGACATTCTACACTGGTATATACTGCACCCTGCTACGGGTATTCTACACTGGTATATACAGCACCCCTGCTACAGGCATTCTACACTGATATATACCGCACCCTTGCTAAGGACATTCTACACTGGTATATACTGTACCCCTGCTACGGACATTCTACACTGGTATATATCACACCCCTGCTACGGGCATTCTACACTGGTATATACCGCACCCGTGCTCCGGACATTCTACACTGGTATATACTGCACCCCTACTATGGACATTCTACACTGGTATATACTGCACCCTGCTACGGGTATTCTACACTGGTATATACCGCACCCCTGCTACGGACATTCTACACTGGTATATACTGTACCCCTGCTACGGACATTCTACACTGGTATATATCACACCCCTGCTACGGGCATTCTACACTGATATATACCGCACCCCTGCTACGGACATTCTACACTGGTATATACCGCACCCGTGCTCCGGACATTCTACACTGGTATATACTGCACCCCTACTATGGACATTCTACACTGGTATATACTGCACCCTGCTACGGGTATTCTACACTGGTATATACAGCACCCCTGCTACAGGCATTCTACACTGGTATATACCGCACCCCTGCTAAGGACATTCTACACTGGTATATACTGTACCCCTGCTACGGACATTCTACACTGGTATATATCACACCCCTGCTACGGACATTCTACACTGGTATATATTGTGCCCCTGCTACGGACATTCTACACTGATATATATCACACCACTGCTATGGACATTCTATACTGGTATATTTACTGTACCCCACTACGGGCATTCTACACTTGTATATACCGCGCCCTGCTATGGATATTCTACACTGATATATATCACACCCCTGCTACGGACTTTCTACACTGGTATAAATCGCACGCCGGCAATAAGGCATTCTACAATGGTATATACCGCACCCCTGCTATGGACATTCTGCACTGGTATATACCGCACCCCTGCTATAAGGCATTCTACGCTGGTATATACTGTACCCCGACTACGGACATTCTGCGCTGGTATATACCGCACCCCTGCTATAAAGAATTCTACGCTGGTATATACCACACCCCTGCTACGGACTTTCTACACCGGTATATACCGCGCCCCTGCTACGGACATTCTACACTGGTATATACCGCGCCCCTGCTACGGACATTCTGCACTGGTATATACCGCGCCCCTGCTACGGACATTCTGCACTGGTATATACCGCACCCTTGCTACGGACATTGTGCACTGGTATATACCGCACCCCTGCTACCGACATTCTACACTGGTATATACCGCACCCCTGCTACGGACATTCTGCACTGGTATATACCGCACCCCTGCTATGGACATTCTGCACTGGTATATACCGCACCCCTGCTACGGACATTCTGCACTGGTATATACCGCACCCTTGCTACGGACATTGTGCACTGGTATATACCGCACCCCTGCTACCGACATTCTACACTGGTATATACCGCACCCCTGCTACGGACATTCTACACTGGTATATACCGCACCCCGCCTGCTACGGACATTCTACACTGGTATGTGCCGTACCCCTGCTAAGGACATTCTACACTGGTATATATCACACCCCTGCTACGGGCATTCTACAATGGTATATATCACACCCCTGCTACGGGCATTCTACACTGATATATACCGCACCCGTGCTCCGGACATTCTACACTGGTATATACTGCACCCCTACTATGGACATTCTACACTGGTATATACCGCGCCCCTGCTACGGACATTCTACACTGGTATATACTGCATCCCTACTATGGACATTCTACACTGGTATATACTGCACCCTGCTACGGGTATTCTACACTGGTATATACCGCACCCCTGCTACTGGCATTCTACACTGGTATATACCGCACCCCTGCTACGGACATTCTACACTGATATATACCGCACCCGTGCTCCGGACATTCTACACTGGTATATACTGCATCCCTACTATGGACATTCTACACTGGTATATACTGCACCCTGCTACGGGTATTCTACACTGGTATATACCGCACCCCTGCTACAGGCATTCTACACTGGTATATACCGCGCCCCTGCTACGGACATTCTACACTGGTATATACCGCGCCCCTGCTACTGACGTTCTACACTGGTATATACCGTACCCCTGCTACGGACATTCTACACTGGTATATACCGCACCACTGCTACGGACATTCCACACTGGTATATACCGCACCCCTGCTACGGACATTCTACACTGGTATATACTGTACCCCTGCTACGGACATTCTACACTGGTATATACCGCACCCCTGCTATAAGGCATTCTACACTGGTATATACCGCACCACTGCTACGGACATTCCACACTGGTATATACCGCACCCCTGCTACGGACATTCTACACTGGTATATGCTGTACCCCTGCTACGGACATTCTACACTGGTATATATCGCGCCCCTGCTACGGACGTTCTACACTGGTATATACTGTGCCCCTGCTACGGACATTCTACACTGGTATATATCGCACCCCTGCTACGGACATTCTACACTGGTATATACCGCACCCCTGCTACGGACATTCTACACTGGTATATACTGTACCCCTGCTACGGACATTCTACACTGGTATATACTGTACCCCTGCTACGGACATTCTACACTGGTATATACTGTACCCCTGCTACGGACATTCTACACTGGTATATACTGTACCCCTGCTACGGACATTCTACATTGGTATATACTGTGCCCCTGCTACGGACATTCTACACAGGTATATATCGCACCCCTGCTACGGACTTTCTACACTGGTATATATCACACCCCTGCTACGGACATCCTACACTGGTATATACTGTAGAAGCTGAAAATGTGTTGCTTGTTAAAGCACAGCAGGTTAGGCAGTATCCAAGGAACAGGAAATTCGACGTTTCGGGCATAAGCCCTTCATTATGCCCGAAACGTCGAATTTCCTGTTCCTTGGATGCTGCCTAACCTGCTGTACTTTAACCAGCAACACATTTTCAGCTGTGATCTCCAGCATCTGCAGACCTCATTTTTTACCTGGTATATACTGTACCCCTGCTACGGACATTCTCCACTGGTATATACTGTTCCCCGCTAGGGACATTCTACATTGGCATATACCGCACCCCTGCTATGGACATACTACACTGGTATATACCGCACCCCTGCTATAAGGCATTCTACACTGGTATATATCACACCCCTGCTACGGACATTCCACACTGGTAATATACCGCACCCCTGCTACGGACATTCTACACTGGTATATACTGTACCCCTGCTACGGACATTCTACACTGGTATATACCGCACCCCTGCTCCGGACATTCTACACTGGTATATACTGCACCCCTGCTACGGACATTCTACACTGGTATATACTGCACCCTGCTACGGGTATTCTACACTGGTATATACAGCACCCCTGCTACAGGCATTCTACACTGATATATACCGCACCCTTGCTAAGGACATTCTACACTGGTATATACTGTACCCCTGCTACGGACATTCTACACTGGTATATATCACACCCCTGCTACGGGCATTCTACACTGGTATATACCGCACCCGTGCTCCGGACATTCTACACTGGTATATACTGCACCCCTACTATGGACATTCTACACTGGTATATACTGCACCCTGCTACGGGTATTCTACACTGGTATATACCGCACCCCTGCTACGGACATTCTACACTGGTATATACTGTACCCCTGCTACGGACATTCTACACTGGTATATATCACACCCCTGCTACGGGCATTCTACACTGATATATACCGCACCCCTGCTACGGACATTCTACACTGATATATACCGCACCCGTGCTCCGGACATTCTACACTGGTATATACTGCACCCCTACTATGGACATTCTACACTGGTATATACTGCACCCTGCTACGGGTATTCTACACTGGTATATACAGCACCCCTGCTACAGGCATTCTACACTGGTATATACCGCACCCCTGCTAAGGACATTCTACACTGGTATATACTGTACCCCTGCTACGGACATTCTACACTGGTATATATCACACCCCTGCTACGGACATTCTACACTGGTATATATTGTGCCCCTTCTACGGACATTCTACACTGGTATATACTGTACCCCTGCTACGGACATTCTACACTGGTATATACCGCACCCCTGCTCCGGACATTCTACACTGGTATATACTGCACCCCTGCTACGGACATTCTACACTGGTATATACTGCACCCTGCTACGGGTATTCTACACTGGTATATACAGCACCCCTGCTACAGGCATTCTACACTGATATATACCGCACCCTTGCTAAGGACATTCTACACTGGTATATACTGTACCCCTGCTACGGACATTCTACACTGGTATATATCACACCCCTGCTACGGGCATTCTACACTGGTATATACCGCACCCGTGCTCCGGACATTCTACACTGGTATATACTGCACCCCTACTATGGACATTCTACACTGGTATATACTGCACCCTGCTACGGGTATTCTACACTGGTATATACCGCACCCCTGCTACGGACATTCTACACTGGTATATACTGTAGCCCTGCTACGGACATTCTACACTGGTATATATCACACCCCTGCTACGGGCATTCTACACTGATATATACCGCACCCCTGCTACGGACATTCTACACTGATATATACCGCACCCGTGCTCCGGACATTCTACACTGGTATATACTGCACCCCTACTATGGACATTCTACACTGGTATATACTGCACCCTGCTACGGGTATTCTACACTGGTATATACAGCACCCCTGCTACAGGCATTCTACACTGGTATATACCGCACCCCTGCTAAGGACATTCTACACTGGTATATACTGTACCCCTGCTACGGACATTCTACACTGGTATATATCACACCCCTGCTACGGACATTCTACACTGGTATATATTGTGCCCCTGCTACGGACATTCTACACTGATATATATCACACCACTGCTATGGACATTCTATACTGGTATATTTACTGTACCCCACTACGGGCATTCTACACTTGTATATACCGCGCCCTGCTATGGATATTCTACACTGATATATATCACACCCCTGCTACGGACTTTCTACACTGGTATAAATCGCACGCCGGCAATAAGGCATTCTACAATGGTATATACCGCACCCCTGCTATGGACATTCTGCACTGGTATATACCGCACCCCTGCTATAAGGCATTCTACGCTGGTATATACTGTACCCCGACTACGGACATTCTGCGCTGGTATATACCGCACCCCTGCTATAAAGAATTCTACGCTGGTATATACCACACCCCTGCTACGGACTTTCTACACCGGTATATACCGCGCCCCTGCTACGGACATTCTACACTGGTATATACCGCGCCCCTGCTACGGACATTCTGCACTGGTATATACCGCGCCCCTGCTACGGACATTCTGCACTGGTATATACCGCACCCTTGCTACGGACATTGTGCACTGGTATATACCGCACCCCTGCTACCGACATTCTACACTGGTATATACCGCACCCCTGCTACGGACATTCTGCACTGGTATATACCGCACCCCTGCTATGGACATTCTGCACTGGTATATACCGCACCCCTGCTACGGACATTCTGCACTGGTATATACCGCACCCTTGCTACGGACATTGTGCACTGGTATATACCGCACCCCTGCTACCGACATTCTACACTGGTATATACCGCACCCCTGCTACGGACATTCTACACTGGTATATACCGCACCCCGCCTGCTACGGACATTCTACACTGGTATATATCACACCCCTGCTACGGACATCCTACACTGGTATATACTGTACCCCTGCTACGGACATTCTACACTGGTATAAATCGCACGCCTGCAATAAGGCATTCTACAATGGTATATACCGCACCGCTGCTATGGACATTCTGCACTGGTATATACCGCACCCCTGCTATAAGGCATTCTACGCTGGTATATACTGTACCCCTGCTATAAAGAATTCTACGCTGGTATATACCACACCCCTGCTACGGACGTTCTACACTGGTATATACCGCGCCCCTGCTACGGACATTCTGCACTGGTATATACCGCGCCCCTGCTACGGACATTCTACACTGGTATATACCGCGCCCCTGCTACGGACATTCTACACTGGTATATACCGCACCCCTGCTACGGACATTCTACACTGGTATATACTGTACCCCTGCTACGGACATTCTACACTGGTATATACTGTACCCCTGCTACGGACATTCTACATTGGTATATACTGTGCCCCTGCTACGGACATTCTACACTGGTATATACTGTACCCCTGCTACGGACATTCTGCACTGGTATATATTGTGCCCCTGCTACGGACTTTCTACACTGGTATATATCACACCCCTGCTACGGACATCCTACACTGGTATATACTGTAGAAGCTGAAAATGTGTTGCTGGTTAAAGCACAGCAGGTTAGGCAGTATCCAAGGAACAGGAAATTCGACGTTTCGGGCATAAGCCCTTCATTATGCCCGAAACGTCGAATTTCCTGTTCCTTGGATGCTGCCTAACCTGCTGTACTTTAACCAGCAACACATTTTCAGCTGTGATCTCCAGCATCTGCAGACCTCATTTTTTACCTGGTATATACTGTACCCCTGCTACGGACATTCTCCACTGGTATATACTGTTCCCCGCTAGGGACATTCTACATTGGCATATACCGCACCCCTGCTATGGACATACTACACTGGTATATACCGCACCCCTGCTATAAGGCATTCTACACTGGTATATATCACACCCCTGCTACGGACATTCCACACTGGTAATATACCGCACCCCTGCTACGGACATTCTACACTGGTATATACTGTACCCCTGCTACGGACATTCTACACTGGTATATACCGCACCCCTGCTCCGGACATTCTACACTGGTATATACTGCACCCCTGCTACGGACATTCTACACTGGTATATATCACACCCCTGCTACGGGCATTCTACACTGGTATATACCGCACCCGTGCTCCGGACATTCTACACTGGTATATACTGCACCCCTACTATGGACATTCTACACTGGTATATACTGCACCCTGCTACGGGTATTCTACACTGGTATATACCGCACCCCTGCTACGGACATTCTACACTGGTATATACTGTACCCCTGCTACGGACATTCTACACTGGTATATACTGCACCCTGCTACGGGTATTCTACACTGGTATATACAGCACCCCTGCTACAGGCATTCTACACTGATATATACCGCACCCTTGCTAAGGACATTCTACACTGGTATATACTGTACCCCTGCTACGGACATTCTACACTGGTATATATCACACCCCTGCTACGGGCATTCTACACTGGTATATACCGCACCCGTGCTCCGGACATTCTACACTGGTATATACTGCACCCCTACTATGGACATTCTACACTGGTATATACTGCACCCTGCTACGGGTATTCTACACTGGTATATACCGCACCCCTGCTACGGACATTCTACACTGGTATATACTGTACCCCTGCTACGGACATTCTACACTGGTATATATCACACCCCTGCTACGGGCATTCTACACTGATATATACCGCACCCCTGCTACGGACATTCTACACTGATATATACCGCACCCGTGCTCCGGACATTCTACACTGGTATATACTGCACCCCTACTATGGACATTCTACACTGGTATATACTGCACCCTGCTACGGGTATTCTACACTGGTATATACAGCACCCCTGCTACAGGCATTCTACACTGGTATATACCGCACCCCTGCTAAGGACATTCTACACTGGTATATACTGTACCCCTGCTACGGACATTCTACACTGGTATATATCACACCCCTGCTACGGACATTCTACACTGGTATATATTGTGCCCCTGCTACGGACATTCTACACTGGTATATACTGTACCCCTGCTACGGACATTCTACACTGGTATATACCGCACCCCTGCTCCGGACATTCTACACTGGTATATACTGCACCCCTGCTACGGACATTCTACACTGGTATATACTGCACCCTGCTACGGGTATTCTACACTGGTATATACAGCACCCCTGCTACAGGCATTCTACACTGATATATACCGCACCCTTGCTAAGGACATTCTACACTGGTATATACTGTACCCCTGCTACGGACATTCTACACTGGTATATATCACACCCCTGCTACGGGCATTCTACACTGGTATATACCGCACCCGTGCTCCGGACATTCTACACTGGTATATACTGCACCCCTACTATGGACATTCTACACTGGTATATACTGCACCCTGCTACGGGTATTCTACACTGGTATATACCGCACCCCTGCTACGGACATTCTACACTGGTATATACTGTACCCCTGCTACGGACATTCTACACTGGTATATATCACACCCCTGCTACGGGCATTCTACACTGATATATACCGCACCCCTGCTACGGACATTCTACACTGATATATACCGCACCCGTGCTCCGGACATTCTACACTGGTATATACTGCACCCCTACTATGGACATTCTACACTGGTATATACTGCACCCTGCTACGGGTATTCTACACTGGTATATACAGCACCCCTGCTACAGGCATTCTACACTGGTATATACCGCACCCCTGCTAAGGACATTCTACACTGGTATATACTGTACCCCTGCTACGGACATTCTACACTGGTATATATCACACCCCTGCTACGGACATTCTACACTGGTATATATTGTGCCCCTGCTACGGACATTCTACACTGATATATATCACACCACTGCTATGGACATTCTATACTGGTATATTTACTGTACCCCACTACGGGCATTCTACACTTGTATATACCGCGCCCTGCTATGGATATTCTACACTGATATATATCACACCCCTGCTACGGACTTTCTACACTGGTATAAATCGCACGCCGGCAATAAGGCATTCTACAATGGTATATACCGCACCCCTGCTATGGACATTCTGCACTGGTATATACCGCACCCCTGCTATAAGGCATTCTACGCTGGTATATACTGTACCCCGACTACGGACATTCTGCGCTGGTATATACCGCACCCCTGCTATAAAGAATTCTACGCTGGTATATACCACACCCCTGCTACGGACTTTCTACACCGGTATATACCGCGCCCCTGCTACGGACATTCTACACTGGTATATACCGCGCCCCTGCTACGGACATTCTGCACTGGTATATACCGCGCCCCTGCTACGGACATTCTGCACTGGTATATACCGCACCCTTGCTACGGACATTGTGCACTGGTATATACCGCACCCCTGCTACCGACATTCTACACTGGTATATACCGCACCCCTGCTACGGACATTCTGCACTGGTATATACCGCACCCCTGCTATGGACATTCTGCACTGGTATATACCGCACCCCTGCTACGGACATTCTGCACTGGTATATACCGCACCCTTGCTACGGACATTGTGCACTGGTATATACCGCACCCCTGCTACCGACATTCTACACTGGTATATACCGCACCCCTGCTACGGACATTCTACACTGGTATATACCGCACCCCGCCTGCTACGGACATTCTACACTGGTATATATCACACCCCTGCTACGGACATCCTACACTGGTATATACTGTACCCCTGCTACGGACATTCTACACTGGTATATACTGTACCCCTGCTACGGACATTCTACATTGGTATATACTGTGCCCCTGCTACGGACATTCTACACTGGTATATACTGTACCCCTGCTACGGACATTCTGCACTGGTATATATTGTGCCCCTGCTACGGACTTTCTACACTGGTATATATCACACCCCTGCTACGGACATCCTACACTGGTATATACTGTAGAAGCTGAAAATGTGTTGCTGGTTAAAGCACAGCAGGTTAGGCAGTATCCAAGGAACAGGAAATTCGACGTTTCGGGCATAAGCCCTTCATTATGCCCGAAACGTCGAATTTCCTGTTCCTTGGATGCTGCCTAACCTGCTGTACTTTAACCAGCAACACATTTTCAGCTGTGATCTCCAGCATCTGCAGACCTCATTTTTTACCTGGTATATACTGTACCCCTGCTACGGACATTCTCCACTGGTATATACTGTTCCCCGCTAGGGACATTCTACATTGGTATATACCGCACCCCTGCTATGGACATACTACACTGGTATATACCGCACCCCTGCTATAAGGCATTCTACACTGGTATATATCACATCCCTGCTACGGACATTCCACACTGGTAATATACCGCACCCCTGCTACGGACATTCTACACTGGTATATACTGTACACCTGCTACGGACATTCTACACTGGTATATACCGCACCCCTGCTCCGGACATTCTACACTGGTATATACTGCACCCCTGCTACGGACATTCTACACTGGTATATACTGCACCCTGCTACGGGTATTCTACACTGGTATATACAGCACCCCTGCTACAGGCATTCTACACTGATATATACCGCACCCTTGCTAAGGACATTCTACACTGGTATATACTGTACCCCTGCTACGGACATTCTACACTGGTATATACCGCACCCGTGCTCCGGACATTCTACACTGGTATATACTGCACCCCTACTATGGACATTCTACACTGGTATATACTGCACCCTGCTACGGGTATTCTACACTGGTATATACCGCACCCTTGCTAAGGACATTCTACACTGGTATATACCGCACCCCTGTTACGGACATTCTACACTGGTATATACCGCACCCGTGCTCCGGACATTCTACACTGGTATATACTGCACCTCTACTATGGACATTCTACACTGGTATATACTGCACCCTGCTACGGGTATTCTACACTGGCATATACCGCACCCCTGCTACAGGCATTCTACACTGGTATATACCGCACCCCTGCTACGGACATTCTACACTGGTATATACTGTACCCCTGCTACAGACATTCTACACTGGTATATATCACACCCCTGCTACGGGCATTCTACACTGATATATACCGCACCCCTGCTACGGACATTCTACACTGATATATACCGCACCCGTGCTCCGGACATTCTACACTGGTATATACTGCACCCCTACTATGGACATTCTACACTGGTATATACTGCACCCTGCTACGGGTATTCTACACTGGTATATACAGCACCCCTGCTACAGGCATTCTACACTGATATATACCGCACCCTTGCTAAGGACATTCTACACTGGTATATACTGTACCCCTGCTACGGACATTCTACACTGGTATATATCACACCCCTGCTACGGGCATTCTACACTGATATATACCGCGCCCCTGCTACGGACATTCTACACTGGTATATATTGTGCCCCTGCTACGGACGTTCTACACTGGTATATATCGCACCCCTGCTACGGACGTTCTACACTGGTATATACTGTGCCCCTGCTACGGACATTCTACACTGGTATATATCGCGCCCCTGCTACGGACATTCTACATTGGTATATACAGTGCCCCTGCTACGGACATTCTACACAGGTATATATCGCACCCCTGCTGCGAACATTCTACACTGGTATATACTGTACCCCTGCTACGGACATTCTACAATGGTATATGCTGCGCCCCTGCTACGGACATTCTACACTGGTATATGCTGCGCCCCTGCTACGGACATTCTACACTGGTATATGCCGCGCCCCTGCAACGGACATTCTGCACTGGTATATGCTGTCCCCCTGCTACGGACATTCTACAATGGTATATACCGCACCCCTGCTACTGACATTCTATATTGGTATATTTACTGTACCCCACTACAGACATTCTACACTGGTATATACTGCACCCTGCTATGGATATTCTACACTGGTATATACCGCACCCGTGCTCCGGACATTCTACACTGCTATATACTGCACCCCTGCTACGGACATTCTACACTGGTATATACCGTACCCCTGCTACAGGCATTCTACACTGGTATATGCCGTACCCCTGCTCCGGACATTCTACACTGGTATATACCGTGCCCCTGCTACGGGTGTACCACACTGGTATATACCGCACCCCTGCTGCGGACATTCTGCACTGGGTGTGTACTGCACCCCTGCCATGGGCATTCTGTACCGGGTGTATACCGTTATTGTATGATAGGCTGAATCGCTTAATTGAAGCCACTGTTGTGGAAATGCAGCAACAGTAAGTTCATATTGTTACATAGATGTTGTTGAGTTTCTTCCTACTCTTGAATGCACACTGCTATCTCCTGTTCCCCCATCCTCCCCAAAACACACAGATTTTTACTTTGGGTGCTGATAATTGTCTTCAGGCTTACACTGTTGTTAAGAGCTGGCGGAATGGAGCCCAAAATTACTGCAGCTCAGTGTTTTGTCTTGCCCTTTGGGAATGTGTCAGACCTGCAAACTGAAGTTTTAAACTGGCTGGAGAGTTAAGTCACCATCTGCTGTAATCTCACCTCTTGCTTCACCTCAATGTACATTCTTCTCACATGGCCCTTCCCAGTATTAGCCCATCAGAGCAGATGCCCATGTTGCTGTATTGTTGAGATTAAGGATACACGTTTAAAACTTTGAAGTCAAGGACATGCCTGTATATTGGCCTGTAAAAATGTCTGCTTTCGGGTATGCCTGGTTAAGAGTTAGTATTCAGCTCTGCTTCTCCCCCAGGTGCCAACTTCCCCAAATGTTCCTGCACCAGTGAAGCAGTGCCACTGTCTGCAGAGTTGTGGAGGGAGGTCTGTCGGCAGTCCCATTTTTCCTGGGGCCACTTGACCTGCCATTGCCCATTCCTGTTGATCTTAAGACTGCGAAGATCTTTGCCTGTGTCTCCTAGCCATGGGAACTGCTGGAGTAGTTCTCAGCTGCAGACTTGCAAGTTCTCTTAGCAAAACTGTGCTTGAGTGTTTGCAATCGCTCGCACCATTCTTATGGTCTTGATAGGTCTTTGGGGAGCGTGTTTGCAGCTTGCTCTACTTTTACCCCAAGCAGGCGCAGTTTGAAATGTTACTTTCTTTTCATTAGCAGCTTGCGTAAGGGACTTGGACCAAGCCCTGGTCCCAGCGTTTCCCAGAATAAGTCACTGAGGAAGCCACAGCCATAAAACCTGGTAATGATATCTGGGAAAGAACAGAACTGAGCTTATTTTTAGTGACCCAAGAGGAATATAATTACCTCTCTGCAGATTCCTGAACCACAGAAATGGAAATGTTTGGCAATTCCTCTTCTTTGGGTTGGATCCAGTAAAATGTGAATTGGGGGCCCCTTCATAAGGCATGTCTGGAGCAGGCTTTCACTGCTCTGTTTAAATGTTTGTCAGAGCAGTTTTTTAAAAAATCGCTTGCACAGCAAGGCACTTTTGAAGTCTGCCACCTTTCAGTGTGCACATGCCTTTAAAGCCATTTAGACACTACACGGTCACAGAACTCCTGAGAGGGTACTGCTTCACCATCCCTCAACCCTGGCCACCAGACAGAAGGAGCCATTCCTGGGAAAGGTGAGTATGTTAACTATCATGAGTAGTGCTGAATCAAAACGAGAACTGGGTATCTGCCCCCTTACAGAATTCCCCTCTGCTGTGATTAACTGGAGTCTTTGTTGGAACTGATGGGTATTCCCCTCTGCCATAGTATATAGTGCCCTCCTTTATAAGTTTCTTTTTGTATCAGATGTTCCATAACCCCACCAGCAATGTTGATGTAGTTTGGTCCAGTTTCTTATTGAGAGGAGTAAACCCAGCTCACTGTAACCAGCCTCTGCGCTAACCTTACCAAAGAGCAACAAGATGTGCAACTCCAGATCCTGTTGGATAACTTTGTTCCCCAGAGAATCAGTTCCATAAGGGCTTCCGATTCCTGGGCACCCAGGTTTAGAAGGGGGACAAAGTATCCAAATCTGGGTAATTGCTCAACATACTTGTAATTCCCCGAAGACTGGACATCGCCCTGTCTACTGCAAGCATGTCCTGTTGGTTATTAAACTTGTACCTTCTTTCCCTGGTAGAATCATTGACAGAAAATAATATGCAGTCACTAAATTCAAACTGTCTACTTTACAACAGAAACGCAAAGGTTCTGTGAAATGAAGTGCAGTCTGGGGCTCAGAGGCTAATGCTTTCATTCAGTCAGAAAGTCACGGATTGAAGTCATACTCCAGTGTCTGCCATGTCAGCACAGTGCTGCATTGCCGAGAGAGCGCAGTGCTGCTACAGCATCAGTGCAGAGGGAGCATCACGCTGACAGTGCGTCATTGCTGAGGGAATGCAGTGCTGCTGTTAGGCTGGGGCTGAGGGTGTGGCCTACTGCCATGTTTACCATGTTTACAACAGTAAATAAATTTCAGAAGTACGTGATTGGTGTGAGTTACTCTGCGATGTCCTGCAGCTTTCTGATTTGCACTGTGTTTACTGAGCTGTTTCTCCAAGCCGAAGGAGATGTGAGCCAGTTTCTCAGCTCCTGTTTGGACCTTGAACGTAGTGCCTCATTTTTATCTTAAACATTTCTGTCATTTTGTAAAGTGGTGACACACCAGAAATGACAATCTCCAGCTGTTCTTTTCTGCCAGTCTCCGTCTGTGTTGGATTTCTGGAACTCTGGGAATTGTCTCTGTCTGTGTTAGATTTTGGATATATGTCACAGGGCCCACTGTGTCAGGCCTTGCATGTCACTGACAATCTGTCCATGGTTGACCATGTACCGTTGTCAAGTGGTACAGTATTGAACATCATCTGTCTGTTAAATGACCTTTGGTATGTTTTAAACTGTTTGCCTAATCAAAAAGAAGTCTGAGACTTCTTGTATTAGTAGATCCTCATTAATTCATGTGTCACAATTTTAAAAAGTGGGTGACTGTACTTTAAAAGTTGATTTCAAGGGCTAGTTCAGATGATATATCTGCCTTCTTATCACTCAAAGCAGATATTCTGGAGGGCCAATATTCAGTGAATGAGGGTGATTACTAAAGGGAATTTGATGCAAGTTAGCATGGTGGTATATGATATCAGTTTTATCAAAAATATTTCCCTTGGAAATGTAATCATGCCCAGCCACCGTGCTTCCCCCCTCCCCCCACACTATGATAAACTACAGTGTGACTCTGTAAGCAAGTTGATGCCTCAGAAAAAGCAGGGGTTTATATTGGAATGATGGGCGAAAGTGAGAACTGCAGATGCTGGAGATTACCGTCAAGATTTAGAGTGGTGCTGGAAAAGCACAGCAGGTCAAGCAGCTTCTGAGGAGCAGGAAAATCAACATTTCAGGCAGGAGCCCTTCGTCCTGCTCCTTGGAATGCTGTCTGGCCTGTTGTGCATTTCCAGTACCACACTAATCATGATACCAGTGATGTAGAACTTCGGGTATATGGAGACATTAAAGAAAATGAGAATGTTCTTTCCAATGTATAGAAAGTGAAAGTGAGATTCGCGATTTTGAGGGTATTGAATAAGTGAAGCAAAACTTTCCAGTGGTACAAGCTTCATTAAGCAGAAGGGAAACATTAACAGAAGCATCAGAAGAAGTGAGTTAATGTGATCCTGAATGCAGTGTTTGACAGAACTGCAGGAGCACACTCAATAGGATCTTTCAAAAGGGGAATCAGACATAGACCTGAAAGAGAAAAATGTAAGGCTTGTGGGATGGTAGAGCAGGGGAATGAGTGACTTAGAGCCAGTGCAGACACATGGTGAGTTTCTGCTTTGTTGGTGAGCCTTTCAGAGAGAGGCACGCAGGGAAGGTCAGGGAGGTGCTGTTGGTGTTGTAATATTGTCTGCATGTTTCAAGACCCATCTTGGGGGAGAGTTTCACTGTCTACTGTCACCTTTTGGGGGGTGAGGTGTGGGCAAGAACTATAGTTAAGGACAAAGTACTTGTGTCACTTGCAGCTGGGATCACTTGTAAATTGGCTTTAAGATCTGAATTCATATGACTACTCCAAACAGGACAGAGTGGTATGGTGCCCCAGTGGTTAATACTGCTACCTCACATGCCAGGGACCAGGGTTCAGTTCCAGCCTCCGGTCGCCTGTGTGGAGTTTGCATGTTCTCCCCATGGATGGATGGATTTCTTCTGGGTGTTCCGGTTTCCTCCCACGGTCCAGAGATGTACAGATTAAGTGGATTGGCCATGCTAAATTGCCCATAGTATCCAGGGGTGTGCAAGTTAGATGGATTACAGTGATAAGATCTGAATGGATACTATCGGGAGGCTCAATGGGCTGAATGGCCTCTTTCTGCCTGACTGGAATTAGGTGAGACATTACCTCATGTTTGAGTAGTCTATGGCCAGAATGATGCCGTGGATATAGCGTTCTGCTAATTACACATGCACATGGAGCTAAGAGCTTGGTTATTCAGACAGTCTTTAACAGTTAATTGTACACAGATGTTGTGGGTGTGTCCAGACCTGGCACTGTGTACTTGTAAATTGCTCAAAGGTTAACTGGTATTGACTGACTGTGTCCCACGCAGTGGTGATAAAGGAATTCTTCATACTTCCTTGTGTGGGCAGTCTTGTCTGACCTGACTACTGAGCGACTGTGATATCCAGCTCCTGAAGGGGAGGGGAAGGAAAGCATGATCAAATCCAAAGTTTGTGGCTGCCCTGTGAGCTTGAGGTAACAGATATTATCACAGTTTTCAGTGGAGACCTTAAACTGAAGCTCCATCTGTCCCTTGGGCCTGGGGTCACTGTGAGTGATTTTGGGGAACTGTTCTGAAGATGAGAATGGCCTTTATAAGAATGAAAAGAACTGGCACCCTGTGTATTTGTTACTGGCTACCTAACTAACTAAAAAGGCTAACTTGGCAGAGACCGGGGATGTGGCTGGAACCTTGTGGTTTGTATATATTGGTGAGAACACAGTGTTGCTTTTACATAGTGCCTGTGAAAAACACAAAAGTGCTTGGCAGCCAATCAGGTTGTAAATTTTGAAGTACATTTACCATTGGCTGCCTCGTTTCCTACACTTCCAATATGTATACAGGAAGCTCCCAGAAACAGCAATATGACTAATGATCAATTAATCTTTTCTAGTGCTGTTGCTTGAAGGATAAATATTGATTAGGACTCGAGGAAGAAGTCTTTATGGGATCATTTATGCTCATCTGAGGTGGGGCAGACAGGACTTTTGTTTAATGTCCCATTTGAAAGATGACCCTTCCGATAGTGCCTCAGGATGGTACTGGGTGCCCTCAGTGTAGGTTTTGGTCTCGCTGTTCAGGAATGATGACTGTGGGATTGAGTGTGTAACCACCTGTGAAACTGCTGATAGTGTTGGGTTTCCAGGCACAAAAACAGAAATTACTGGAAAAACTCAGCAGGTCTGACAGCACCTGTGAAGAGAAATCAGGAGCTGAGGAAGGATCACTGGACCTGAAAGGTTGACTGATGCTGCCAGACCTGCTGAGCTTTTCCAGCACTTTGTTTCTGTTTTTAATTTGCAGCATCTGTAGTTTTGGTTTTTGTGGGTTTCCAGGCCCCTTGTTAGCATACATACGATGGATCAGAAAGCCTCCTGTGCTGTAAGAAAGAGCACAAAGGGTGGCAGGTATTTCTGGAAAGGCAGGTTTGTGATTTGAAATGTAACCCAGCCAGTAGCATAAGCCTGTGTCTCAGCAACCTGCAGGCCTGTTGGGTACTTGCAGTTCGGAGAAAGTGAGGACTGCAGATGCTGGAGATCAGAGTCAAAAAGTGTGGTGCTGGAAGAGTGCAGCCAGTCAGGATGAAGAACTTATGCTCAAAATGTTGACACTCCTGCTCCTCGGATGCTGCCTCTGACTGTGCTTTGACTCTGAATACTCCCAGCACTTTCTGTATCCACTGGGTGAATGAATTAGCTCTTGCCATTACCATTGTCTAAGGACAAGGTAAAAACAAAGACTGCAGATGCTGGAAACCAGATTCTGGATCAGTGGTGCTGGAAGAGCACAGCAGTTCAGGCAGCATCCAACAAGCAGCGAAATCGACGTTTCGGGCAAAAGCCCTTCATTAGGAATAAAGGCAGTGAGCTGGAAGCATGGAGAGATAAGCTAGGGGAGGGTGGGGAGAGAGTAGCATAGAGTACAATGGGTGAGTGGGGGAGGAGATGAAGGTGATAGGTCAGGGAGGAGAGGGTGGAGTGGATAGGTGGAAAAGGAGCTCGGCAGGTAGGACAAGTCATGGGGACAGAGCTGAACTGGAAGTTTGAAACTAGGATGAGGTGGGGGAAGGGGAAATGAGGAAGCTGTTGAAGTCCACATTGATGTCCTGGGGTTGAAGTGTTCCGAGGCGGAAGATGAGGCGTTCTTCCTCCAGGCGTCTGGTGGTGAGGGAGCGGCAGTGAAGGAGGCCCAGGACCTCCATGTCCTCGGCAGAGTGGGAGGGGGAGTTGAAATGTTGGGCCACGGGGTGGTGTGGTTGATTGGTGCGGGTGTCTTGGAGATGTTCCCTAAAGCGCTCTGCTAGGAGGCGCCCAGTCTCCCCAACGTAGAGGAGACCACATCGGGAGCAACGGATACAATAAATGATATTGGTGGATGTGCAGGTAAAACTTTGATGGATGTGGAATGCTCCTTTAGGGCCTTGAATAGAGGTGAGGGAGGAGGTGTGGGCACAGGTTTTACAGTTCCTGCGGTGGCACGGGAAGGTGCCAGGATGGGAGGGTGGGTCGTAGGGGGGCATGGGCCTGACCAGGTAGTCACGGAGGGAATGGTCTTTGCGGAAGGCGGAAAGGGGTGAGGAGGGAAATATATCTCTGGTGGTGGGGTCTTTTTGCGGGTGGCGGAAATGTCGGCGGATGATTTGGTTTATGCGAAGGTTTGTAGGGTGGAAGGTGAGCACCAGGGGCGTTCTATCCTTGTTACAGTTGGAGGGATGTGGTCTGAGGGCAGAGGTGCGGGATGTGGACGAGATGCGTTGGAGGGCATCTTTAACCACGTGGGAAGGGAAATTGCGGTCTCTAAAGAAGGAGGCCATCTGGTGTGTTCTATGGTGGAACTGGTCCTTCTGGGAGCAGATACGGTGGAGGCGGAGGAATTAGGAATACGGGATGGCATTTTTGCAAGAGATAGGGTGGGAAGAGGTGTAATCCAGGTAGCTGTGGGAGTCGGTGGGTTTGTAAAAAAAAATGTCAGTGTCAAGTTGGTCATCATTAATGGAGATGGAGAGGTCCAGGAAGGGGAGGGAGGTGTCAGAGATGGTCCAAGTAAATTTAAGGTCAGGGTGGAATGTGTTGGTGAAGTTGATGAATTGCTCAACCTCCTCGCGGGAGCATGAGGTGGCGCCAATGCAGTCATCAATGTAGCGGAGGAAGAGGTGGGGAGTGGTGCCGGTGTAATTACGGAATATCAACTGTTCTATGTAGCCAACAAAGAGACAGGCATAGCTGGGGCCCTTACGTGTGCCCATGGCTACCCCTTTGGCCTGGAGGAAGTGGGAGGATTCGAAGGAGAAATTGTCAAGGGTGAGGACCAGTTCGGCCAAACGAATGAGTGTCGGTGGAAGGGTACTGTTGGGGACGTCTGGAGAGAAAAAACGGAGGGCTTGGAGGCCCTGGTCATGGCGGATGGAGGTGTAGAGGGATTGGATATCCATGGTGAAGATGAGGCGTTGTGGGCCAGGGAAACGGAAGTCTTGGAGGAGGTAGAGGGTGTGGGTGGTGTCTCGAACGTATGTGGGGAGTTCCTGAACGAGGGGGGATAGGACAGTGTCGAGGTAGGTAGAGATGAGTTCAGTGGGGCAGGAGCATGCTGAGACAATGGGTCGGCCAGGGTGGTCAGGCTTGTGGATCTTGGGAAGGAGGTAGAACCGGGCAGTGCGGGGCTCACGGACTATGAGATTGGAAGCTGTGGGTGGGAGATCTCCTGAGGTGATGAGGTTCTGTATGGTTTGGGAGATGATGGTTTGATGATTGGGGGGTGGGGTCACGGTCGAGGGGGCAGTAGGAAGAGGTTCCTCGAGTTGGCGTTTAGCTTCAGTGGTGTAGAGGTCAGTGCACCAGACTACCACTGCGCCCCCTTTATCTGCTGGCTTAATGGTGAGGTTGGGATTGGAGGGCTGCACGTTGTGAGGGTGAGAGGTTGGAGTGGGGGAGGGGGGTAGACAGGTTGAGGCGGTTAATGTCCCGGCGGCAGTTGGAAATGAAGAGGTCGAGGGCAGGTAATAGGCCAGCACGGGGTGTCCAGGTGGATGCAGTGTGTTGGAGGTGGGCGAAGGGGTCCTCGGAAGGTGGTGGGCAGGAATCCTGATTGTGAAAGTAAGCTCGGAGGCGGAGGCGACGGAAGAATTGTTCGACGTCACGGCATGTATTAAATTCATTGATGCGTGGATGGAGGGGGATAAAGGTGAGTCCTTTGCTGAGGACTGATCGTTCGTCCTCAGTGAGGGGGAGGTCTGGAGGGATGGTGAAAACTCGGCAGGGCTGGGAGCTGGGATCTGGTGTGGGTGTGGAGCTGGGGGTGGGATCAGAGCCAGTAACTGGAGTGGGTGTGATGGTAGGGGAATGGGGGTGGAGTCATGAGCAGGGGTAGTGTTCCCCTTGGGGTTCTGGGGGGTGGGGATAGTGACAGTGGGGTCTGTTGGGGGGCGTGAACAGTTGAATTAATCTCACAAGGATCACCCTTGGTAAATACAGTTGTTCTTTACAATGACTCAATTGCATATGTTATACACACCAGGAAGGTCCCAGACGATGCACACTGTTCAATGCCTTTCTCAATTCCTTAGATATATTCTTGGGATGTGCTAAGCTAACATTTAGTGCCCATCCTTCAATGTTCTAGGCAAAGTCTTGGTGTGCTGCAGCATCCATGTGGTGTAGCTATAGCCATAGGGCTGTAGCTGTAGTCAGGATGGTGTGTGACTTGGTGGGAAACTTACAGATGGTGCTGTTCCCAGGCATTTACTGCTTTTGTCTTGCAAGGTGATAGAGGTCAATGATTTTGAAGGTGCTATTGAATAAACCTTCATTAATTACTGCACTACTTTTTGTAGGTATACACCCTGCTGCCAATGTGTGTTAGTGAATGTTGAAGGTGGTAATAGGAGTTCCATCAAGTGGACTGCTTTATCCAGGATTGTGTCAAGTTTCTTGAGCTGTACCCAGCCAGGCAAATGGGCAATATTTGATCACACTCCTGACCTGTGCCTTGTAGATGGAGAAACTTTTTGTAGTCAGGCAGTGAATTGTTCGCTGCGAGATTCCGAACTACTGGCCTGCTCTTTTAGCCACTTTTTTTGTTCAGTGGTAATCCCAGGATTTTTATAGAGAATGATTCATGGTAATAACCATCGAATGTCAAGGGGCATTGGTTAGCTTCTCTCTTTATTGGAGGTGGTTGGTCTTGTGTAGCACGAATATTACTTGCCACTTGTCAGCCCAAGCCTGGATATTGTCCAGATCTTGTTGCATTTGAACACGGACAGAATCAGTATTTGAGGAGTTATGAGTGGTGCTGAACATTGTGCAATCATCGGGAAGCATCACCACTTCTGACCTTGATGATGGAGGGAGAAAAGTCATGGATGAAGAAACTGAAGATGGTGGGGCCAAGGATACTACCCTGAGGAACTCCTGCAGAGATTTCTTGGACTGAGATGACTGACCTCCAACAACAGCAACCATCTTCCTTATGTGCCAGGTATGTCTCCAACCAGCGGGGAATTTTGGTCAAGATTTTCACTGACTCTGATAGTCCAGAGCACTTGACCGCAATGTGCGGTCACAAGCTGCCATGATGAAATGAGAAGTCACCTTGACCTCCCTTTTGTCTGTAAAGAGCACTTTTATTGAAGTAGGAACGGAAAAGGACAAAAATGGGCCCTGCATTTAAAAAGGGAGAAATTCTAGGATTTGTTTGTGGCTTTGCAAAGCAAGTGAAGCTAATTAATTCCTATGTAACAATGCTACTTTTGAGGATGACGCGGCACTGCCAGTGTGTGTGTTCAGGGCAGCGTTGTTTATAGACAATCTTAATTGGCTTTAAAGTTGGTGCCAATGGTGAGTACCAGAGGCAACAGTGCAGCAACAAGCCTCTGATTAGTGAGGTTGCACTCTAACACAGACTGTGAGAAGTGTGTTATACCTCACTGGATGAAGCGCTGAAAATCAAACCCCGCTACTATTGAAGTCATCGCACAAGTTAAAGATTTAAAAGTATGTGGCGTTCTCCACCTTTCATGTCCTTTAAACTCCGATTCACAGAAAGCATGGGCCAGATTTCTGTACTTAACAAATCTATTTGTTTGTATTAAATAGTCAAACTACAGATGCAATTCTAAACTGTTGACATAAAACTGTACTAGGAGAAAGTGAGGACTGCAGATGCTGGAAATCGGAGTCAAGATTAGAGTGGTGCTGGAAAAGCACAGCAGGTCAGGCAGCATCCAAGGAGCAGGGAAATCGGTGTTTCGGGCAAAAGCCCTTCATCAGGAATGAGGCTGTGAGCTGAGGGGTGGAGAGATAAATGGGATGGGGGGGTGGGGGTGGGGGAGATGGTAGCTGAGAGTGCGATAGGTGGATGGAGGTGATGGTAGTGGTGAATAGGTCAGAGAGGAGGATGGAGCGGATAGGTGGGAAGGAAGATGGGCAGGTCATGAGGGTGGTGCCGAGTTGGAAGGTTGGAACTGGGATAAGGTGGCGGGAGGGGAAATGAGGAAACTGGTGAAATCCACATTGATGCCGCGGGATTGGAGGATCCTGAGGTGGAAGACAGGGTGTTCTTAATCCAGGCATCGGGTGGTAAGGGTTTGGCGATGGAGGAGGCCCAGGACCTGCATGTCCTTGGCGGAGTTGGAGGGAGAAGTTGAAGTGTTTGACCATGGGGTGGTGGGGTTGTTTAGTGTGAGTGTCTCAAAGATGTGCTCTGCAAGTAGGCGTCCTGTCTCCCCAGCATAGAGGATACTGCTTGATCGTATGTCGAAGGGGTGATAAGAGGGGAGGCCACGCTGGATCTGGTGCTTGGTAATGAACCAGGCCAGGTGTCTGATTTAGTTGTAAGTGAGCATTTTGGAGAGAGTGACCATAATTCAGTTATGTTTAGTTTAGCGATGGAATGGGATAGGTACATGCCACAGGTCAAGAGTTAACGATGGGGCAAGGGCAATTATAATGCGATTAGGCAAGAATTAAGATGCGTAGAATGAAGGAGCAAAATGCGGGGGATGCAGACAGTGGAAATGTGCAACTGGTTTAAGGAACAGATATACTTATCAAGGACAAGCAATGTCCCTGTCAGGCAGGGTGGAAGCGATAAGGTAAGGGTACTGTGGTTCACTGCAGAAATTGCATCTCTTGTTAAGCAGAAGAAGGAAGCTTATATGTTGATGAGGCAAGATGGTTCAGATGAGGCCATGGAGAGTTACAGATCAGCGTGGAAGGATTTAAAGAGAGTGTTAAGAGCAAAGAGAGGACATGAGCAGTCTTTAGCAAATAGCTTTAGGGTTCTCCTTTATTCTATCTGTAGGTATGTGAGGAATAAAAGGATGATTAGGGTAGGAATAGGGCCAATCAAAGACAGAAGTGGGAAGTTGATTGTGGATCCTGTGGAGATTGGAGAGGTGCTAAATGAACATTTCTCATCGGTTTTCACTCAGGAAAAGGAGAATATTGTAGAGCAGAAGAATGAGGTGTGAGATACTAGACTAGAAAGGATTGAGGTTAGTTATAAACAGGTGTTATCAATTCTAGAAGGAGTGAAAGTAGACAAGTCCCCTGGGTCAGATGGGGTCTATCCGAGGATTCTCTGGGAAGCTAGGGAGGAGATAGCAGAGCCTTTGGCTTTAATATTTGAGTCATCATTGTCTGCAGGTTTAGTAACAAAAGACTGGAGGGTTACAAATGTTGTGCCCTTGTTCAAGGGCAGTAGTTATTTAAGAACTTACCTCATGCCAACGGTCTTTTCGCATCCGAGAGCAGCGGGAGCTGGGCGGAAGTGAAGGCAGAGCACAAAGGCGGTTGGGAAGATAAGTGATTGTTAGTTGAGTGGGTGTGTTCTAGACCCCAGATCCTACAAAGTAGGGCTTCCCTCCCTCCTCTAACACAGACTTGCCCCAAAAAGAGGGTCCAAGGAAGTTCCTGTGGATTGAAGAGTGAGGCTTTAGCCCAGGAGTCTTTGACAAGGAGGTTGAGTGAAGTGATTACGCCACAGTTGAAGAGGGTGAAGACATGACTGCCAAGCTGATTCAGTGTGCTACGGGCTTGATGTGGGAGGTCAACGACTCTGGTTGTCTGGCTCGTATAAGTGTGGAAAGTGTGTGCACATTCAGCTATTGACCGAGCATATTGCAGCACTGATGAAAGAACTCGACCTTCAGCTCATCTGAGAGAATGAGATCTTTCTGGACAAGACCTTCAGTGAGGTTATTACACCGATTGTACCAGAAGAGAGCAGACGATGAGGAAGGCAGAGAGGAGACAGGTGCAAGAGACCCCGGGAGAAGTACCTGTCAGGAACAAGTTGAATCTTTTGGAAACTGTAGAGACAGATGACACTGCCAGTCCGTGAGGCGGCCAGGTCTGTCAATCAAACGTTGGCGTGGAGACAGAGCGGACGAGTCGGACATCGCACAGAGCCATGGTTATAGGGGACTCCATAGCGAGAGGAACTGACCGGGGTTTTTGTGGCAGCAGACGGGATGTAAGGATGGGGTGTTGCCTTCCTGGTGCCAGGGTTAAAGACATCACAGACAGAGGGCAGGAAATCCTCAAGGACAAAGGTGAAGAGCCAGAGGTGGTGGTACATGTCGGCACAAATGATGTCGGGAAGAAGAGGAGGAACATACTACAGCAGGACTTCGGAGAACTAGGAAGAAGACGGAAAAGCAGGACGTCCAAGGTGGTTATCTCCGGTTTGTTTCCAGTTCCTCGGGCTGGTGAGGCCAGAAACAGGGAGATAATGGACTTGAACTGATGCAGGAAGCAAGGATTTAAGTTCTTGGATCACTGGGGTATGTTTTGTGGGAAGCATAAATTATACAAGAGAGACGGTTTGCACCTTAATAGGTTAGGGACCAGCATTCTGGCCGACAGGTTTGCTACTGCAACACAGCTAATTTTAAACTAAGTAGCGGGGCGGGGGGGGGGACAAACTGGATGTTTAAGAAGGAAATTGAAGGGAAAGTTAGAACAAGGGAAGTCAAGAAAGACAACTGTATAAACGAGGCAGAAAACTCAAAAAGGGATCATGCTGTAAGGTTGAGTGAAATAGGAGTTGATGGGAAGGGTGAGGGCAGTAACAAATGCAAAATACTATACATGAATGACCAAAGCATTAGAAATAAGATGGATGAGCTTGAGGCTCTTTTGGAAATTGGCAGATATGATATTGTGGGGCTAACTGAGACGTGGCTTCAGTGGACAGGGCCTGGGAAATGAATATTCAAGGCTACACGTGCTATCGTAAGGACAGACTGACGGGCAGAGGGGGTGGGGTGGCCATGTTGGTAAGGGATGATATTCAGTCCCTTGCACGGGGGGACCTAGAATCAGGGGATGTAGAGTCAGTGTGGATAGAGCTGAGAAATTCTAAGGGTAAAAAGACCCTCTTGGGAGTTATCTACAGGCCCCCAAACAGTAGTCTGGATGTCGGATGTAAGTTAAATCAGGAGCTGAAATTGGCCTATCGCAAAGATGTTACTACAGTTGTTATGGGGGATTTTAACATGCAGGTAGACTGGGAGAATCAGGATGGTATTAGACCTCAAGAAAGAGACTTTGTGGAGTGCCTCTGAGATGGATTCTTAGAACAGCTGGTGCTGGAGCCGACCAGGGAGAAGGCAATTCTGGATCTGGTATTGTGTAATGAACCAGAATTGATCAGGGACCTCGAATTGAAGGAGCCATTGGGAAGTAGTGACCATAATACCATAAGCTTCAATCTGCAATTTGAGAGGGAGAGGGTACAATCGGAAGCGACAATTTTTCAGTTGAATGAAGGGAACTGTAGAGCTATGAGGGAGGAGCTGGCCAAAGTTGAATGGTGCAATACCTTAGCAGGGATGACTGTGGAGGAACAACGGCGGATATTTCTGTGTATAATGCAGAAGTTGCAGGATCAATTCATTCCAAAAAGGAAGAAAGACCCTAGGAGGAGGTAGGGGTGGCCGTGGCTGACGAGGGAAGTTAAGGAACATATAAAGTTAAAAGAGAAAAAGTATAACATATCTTTGCTCAGTGGGAAAACGGAGGACTGGGAAGCTTTTAAAGAACAACAAAGGATAACTAAGAAGGAAATACGCAGAGAAAAAATGAGGTACGAAGGTAAACTGGCCACTAATGTAAAGGAGGATAGTAAAAGTTTGTTTAGGTATGTGAAATGCAAAAAAAATGGTTAAGACTAAAATTGGGCCCTTGAAGACAGAAACAGGGGAATATAGTACTGGGAACAAAGAAATGGCAGAACAATTGAATTGGTACTTCAGATCTGTGTTCACTGGGGAAGACACAAACAATCTCCCTGAGGTAACAGTGGCTGAAGGACCTGAACTGGAGGGAATTTATATTTCCCAGGAATTGGTGTTGGAGAGACTGTTAGGTCTGAAGGTTGATAAGTCCCCGGGGCCTGATGGTTTACATCCTAGAGTACTGAAGGAGGTGGCTGGAGAAATCGTGGATGCGTTGGTGATCATTTTCCAGAGTTCGATAGATTCAGGATCAGTTCCTGCGGATTGGAGGGTGGCTAATGTTATACCACCTTTTAAGAAAGCAGGAAATTATAGACCAGTTATTCTGACCTCAGTGGTGGGAAAGATGCTGGAGTCTATTATAAAGGATGAAATTATGACACATCTGGATAGTAGTAACAGGATAGGTCAGAGTCAGCATGGATTTATGAAGGGGAAACCATGCTTGACTAATCTTCTGGAATTTTTTTGAGGAGGTAACTCTGAAGATGGACAAGGGAGATCCAGTAGATGTAGTGTACCTGGACTTGCAGAAAGCTTTTGATAAAGTCCCACATAGGAGGTTAGTGAGTAAAATTAGGACGCATGGTATTGGGGGCGAAGTACTAACTTGGATTGAAAGTTGGTTGGCTGATAGGAAACAAAGAGTAGTGATAAATGGCTCCATTTCAGAATGGCAGGCAGTGACCAGTGGGGTACAGCAGGGATCAGTGCTGGGACCGCAGTTTTTTACAATATATGTTAATGATATAGAAGATGGTATTAGTAATAACATTAGCAAATTTGCTGATGATACAAAGCTGGGTGGCAGGGTGAAATGTGATGAGGATGTTAGGAGATTACAGGGTGACCTGGACAAGTTAGGTGAGTGGTCAGGTGCATGACAGATGCAGTTTAATGTGGATAAATGTATGGTTATCCACTTTGGTGGCAAGAACAGGAAGGCAGATTACTACCTAAATGGAGTCAAGTTAGGTAAAGGGGCAGTACAAAGAGATCTGGGTGTTCTTGTACACCAGTCAATGAAGGTAAGCATGCAGGTACAGCAGGTAGTGAAGAAGGCTAATAGCATGCTGGCCTTCATAACAAGAGGGATTGAGTATAGAAGCAAAGAGGTTCTTCTGCAGCTGTACAGGGCCCTGGTGAGAACACACCTGGGGTACTGTGTGCAGTTCTGGTCTCCAAATTTGAGGAAAGACATTCTGGCTATTGAGGGAGTGCAGCGTAGGTTCACGAGGTCAATTCCTGGAATGGCGGGATTACCTTACGCTAAAGACTGGAGCGACTGGGCTTGTATACCCTTGAGTTTAGAAGACTAAGAGGGGATCTGATTGAGACATATAAGATTATGAAAGGATTGGACGCTGTGGCAGCAGGAAACACGTTTCCGCTGATGGGTGAGTGCCGAACCAGAGGACACAGCTTAGAAATACGGGATAGACCATTTAGGACCGAGATGAGGAGAAACTTCTTCACCCAGAGAGTGGTGGCTGTGTGGAATGCTCTGTCCCAGAGGGCAGTGGAGGCCCAGTCTCTGAATTCATTTAAGAAAGAGTTGGATAGAACTCTCTAGGATAGTGGAATCAAGGGTTATGGAGATAAGGCAGGCACAGGATACTAATTAAGGATGATCAGCCATGATCATATTGAATGATGGTGCAGGCTCGAAGGGCACAATGGCTTACTCCTGCACCTATTGTCTATAGAGATGACCCAGATAGTTATAGACCAGTGTGCCTTCCTTCTGTTGTAGGAAGGGCTTTGGAAAGGATTATAAGAGATGAGACTTATAACCATCTAGCAAGCAACAATTTGATTTCAGATCATCCATCAACATGGTTTCGTCAAGGGCAGGCCATGTCTCACAAACCTCATTGAGTTTTTTGAGAAGGTGACCAAGCGTGTAGATGTGGGTAGGGCAGTTGACGTGGTAATCATGGATTTCAGTAAAGCCTTTGATAAGGTTCCACATGGGAGGCTGTTGGAGAAAATGCAGAGGCATGGGATTGAGGGTAATTTAGCAGCCTGGATTAGAAACTGGTTTTCTGAAAGAAAGCAGCGAGTGGTGGTTGATGTAAAATGTTCACCCTGGAGTCTGGTTACTAGTGGTGTGGCAAAAGGATCTGTTTTGGGACCACTGCTGTTTGTCCTTTTTATAAATGACTTAGACGCAGGCGTGGGTGGATGGATTAGTACATCTGCAGGTGACACTGAAGTCGATGGAGTAGTGGGCAGTTTGGAAGAATGTTACAGGTGGCAGGGGGACTTGGATAAACTGCAGAATTGGGCTGAGAGGTGGCAAATGGAGTTCAATGCAGCTCAATGTGAGGTGATGCACTTTGGGAAGAATAACAGGAAGGCAGAGTACTGGGTCAATGGAAAGATTCTTGGTAGTGTGGGTGTGCAGAGGGATCTTGGAGTCCATGTACATAGATCCCTGAAAGTTGCTACCCAGGTTGATGGTGCTGTTAAATAGGCATACGGTGTGTTAGGCTTCATTTGTAGAGGGAAAAAATGAGGTCTGCAGATGCTGGAGATCACAGCTGCAAATGTGTTGCTGGTCAAAGCACAGCAGGTTAGGCAGCATCTCAGGAATAGAGAATTCGACGTTTCGAGCATAAGCCCTGATGAAGGGCTTATGCTCGAAACGTCGAATTCTCTATTCCTGAGATGCTGCCTAACCTGCTGTGCTTTGACCAGCAACACATTTGCAGTTCATTTGTAGAGGGATTGAGTTCTGGAGCTGCAATGTTATGCTGCAACTATACAAAACGCTAGTGTGGCCACACTTGGAATATTGTGTACTGGTCGCCATATTTCGGGAAGGATGTGGAAGCACTGGAAAAGTTGCAGAGGAGATTTACCAGGATGTTGCCTGGTCTGGAAAGAAGGTCTTATGAGGAGAGGCTGAGAGACTTGGGTCTGTTCTCATTGGAAAGAAGAAGCTAAAAGGGGATTTGTTAGAGACATACAAGATGATCAGATTAGATAGGGTAGACAGTGAATGATGTTTTCCTAGGATGATGATGTCAGCTTGTACAAGGGGGCATAACTACAAATTGCAGGGTGATAGATTTAAGACAAATGTCAGAGGCAGGTCCTTCATTCAGAGACTGGTAAGGGCATGGAATGCCCTGCCTTCCAATCTAGTTACCTCAGGAACATTAGGGAGATTTAAACAATCATTGGATAAGCACATAAATGATTTTGGGATAGTGTAGGGGAACGAACTGAGAATAGTTCACAGGTCGGCGCAACATTGAGGGCCGAAGGGCCTGTTCTCTGTCCTCTAGCCCCTTCAAAGACTACTTCCAATCCTTTTCCAATGGTTGAGTTTAGACAGTTGGGGTGGGTATTGGCCGGGTTGGATCTGTTCTGCGTTTTGTGCACAGGACGTAATTGTTGAGTAGATGATGGTGTTGTCAGCTTGATGCCAGCCTGGCTAGGGTTGCATCTAGTTCTGGAGCATGTTGTCAGAGCCCAAGTCTTTATAACACCTCTGACCATTTCTTGATATCACGTGGAGTGGACCAAATTGACTAAAGACCTGGCACCTGAGATGCTCAGGGCCATTGGAGCAGGGCGAGATGGATCATCCAGTCAGTACTCCAGGCTGCATATTCTGAATGTTTCAGCTTTGTCCTCTGCGCTGATGTGCTGAGCTCCCCCATGATTTAGGATTGGGATATTTCGGCAGCAGCCTCCAGTTCGTATGTAATTAGTCGTTGGTTAGTTAACGGTGTGTAGCAGCAGGAGTTGAACACCATTCGCACTTAGGCTGATCAGTAAGGGTAGGACTTTGTTATTCATCTTTAAGCTCTCAACTAATATTCAAATTGTACTAAAAATCAATTGTGTATGTTGGCAAACAGCATTTTAAATGAGGTGCATCAAGTTAAAGAATGTGGGTGTGATTCCTGATCAAACACTGAAGGGCTGCCACGTGTGCAGTAAGGTTTGCCAAGACAAACAGAATGAGAAAGCACATAACAGTGCGCAGACTATGTTCTACATTGCACTTCTGCATCACACGTTGGGGTATTTATCTTCCTGCCAAATCAAAAGCAGTGGAGTCTCTGCCAAAGATTTAGTTGAGGGTGAATCGGATTGCTTTTTAAACAGAAGAATCTGTTCTCTTCCTCCTGCGGCAGCTGATTCACATTGGGATATGACTGTGTGCACAGTTTAACCCCCGTGGCCACTTGTTGTGTACCTGTCGACTGTATACGCCAGCTGAGTTGTTTTACTGCTATATTAATTCTTCCTTGGGTGAACTGAAATGCCAGAAGGGATGCCTTTCAAACAGTGTGTCAAGCAAAGGCTTTGCCTGCCCTTGTAACACAAAAGATTCCATTGCCTTGCTTGAAACTCCACAGGAACTTTCTTGGTAATATCCTCGTCATTATTTATTCTTCAACTAACGTCACAAACGCGTGTTTCTGGTCATGCTCAGAGCTGGTTAGATTGTGGAGGTTAGTGTGTCAAAATAGGCTGCTGCTTTCTGATATTCAATGGCTAAACCTTTTTTAATGAACTATTTCACTCACTGAAAGATGCTTTGGTGTGTCCTGAGGTTGTGAAAGTGCTGTCTACTTACAGGTATTTATTTTCTAGTCTATTAAATGCTGAAGTTTGTGGAAGTACTGCTTGGGATTCCTTTATGTTCATTTGAGTGAGCAGACAGAACAGCTCCCACTAGATAAAAGGCAGTACATTTAAGTCTGAGTGGCGGTTTTGCTTCTGATGCTGCGTCGTACAATACCCCCCACCTCGTGTGCTTGCTATTTTTTCCGCAAATGTGATAAACAGCTACGTAGGAAATGGAGTTTAGCATGCGTCAATTATCTGTTGCAACAGGAATAAAATACTTCTCCAAATTGAGACTGTGAATGTTTAGATACGTTGTGGGCTGCTGTAATCTTGATGTACGGTTCTTGCAAATTGTCAAATTTTAGTGCCTTCCTGTTTTGAGAAAAAAATTGAGACTTTGAAGAGATATATTTTGCATTTAAATAATGCTTTAATAGTGTCTGCACTCAATTGTGCAGACCAAAACATTTGGCACCAGCCGAAGTCCTACAGACTGTGATTGGCCAGTGAATGTTCTTTTTGATTTGAGGTAGTGTTGTTCAGGATATCAGGATACCTCTCCTTTTCCTCTTCAAGTCATGATTATGGATATTTTACAGCAATTTAAGTAGGCAGCTATCAGGCATTGTTACAGAGCACCAGAAAGGTAGGATTGTGCACTCAATGCATTGTAATGCCAACAACTATATGGTGTTTAATGTTGTAAAGTGTCTGAAGGAGTTCTACTGAAGGATAACCAGAAATTGATAATGAGCCAAAGGAGAAGTTAGGACAGGCTTTAGCAAAAAGGACACATTTTCAGGTCAATTCCAAAAGTGAAGAGGATTAAGGGAGAAATCGGAGCTTCCGGCTAAACATGCACCACCCTCTGAGTGAAAAAGTTGCTCATTAGATTCTTTTTAAATCTTTCCCCTCTCACCCTAAACCTACGTCCTCTAGTTCTGCACTCCCCCACCTCAGGGAAAAGACCTTGTCTATTTACCCTATTCATGCCCCTCATCATTTTATAAATCTCTATGAGGTCACCCCTCAGTCTCCGACACTCCAGGGAAAACAGCCCCAGCCTATTCAGCCTCTCCCTACAACTCAAATCCTCCAACCCTGGCAACATCTTTGTAAATCTTTGCCGAACCCTTTCAAAGTTTCACAACATCCTTCTGATCGGTTGTATACAATGAGCTGCCAGAGGAAGTAGTGGAGGCTAGTATTATTGTAATGTTTAAAACTCATCTGGATGGGTGTGGGCTAAGTGCTGGCAAACGTGAAGAGGCTGGGTTAGGATATCTCATCGGCATGGATGAGTTGGACTGAAGGATCTCTTTTTCTGTGCTGTACATCTCTATGACTCTATAACAGAAAACATTAGTGTTGGGACAAAGGAGATCATAGCTGCTGAAGACTTCAAATTGGACTAATGTGAAGAATTTGGAGGCTTGTAAGGTTGGAGAAAGTTACAGTGATAAGAGATTTGAAATTAACAATAACAATTTTAAATTTGACATTTCTTGACTAGATATCTTGCTAGATTCACCGTGCTGTGTTTACATTTCAGGATGGAAGACATGGAGGTGGGGGACAGTTTTTTACGTGTTTGGACAGCTTGATCCAATTAATAGCACTACTGAGCTTGAGGTCACACCATAGTAAGCGTTCAACATGCAGTCTATTTAAACAGCCCGAGCACTACTAAGGTTGTGTTGCATTGTCAAAGATGATATCTTTCGAGAAAGATGAGACATACCTTTAATTAAGAATGTACTTGTATTGGAGGTGGCACAGCAGAGGTTTACTCAATTGATTCTGGGGTGACCTATCGGAAAGATGTTGTGAAACTTTGAAAGGGTTCAGAAAAGATTTACAAGGATGTTGCCAGAGTTGGAGGCTTTGAGCTATAGGGAGAGGCTGACTAGGCTGGGGCTGTTTTCACTGGAGTGTCGGAGACTGAGGAGTGACCTTTATAGAGGTTTACAAAATTATGAGGGGCATGGATAGGATAAATAGGCAAATTTTTTTTTACCCCTGGGGTCAGGGAGTCCAGAACTAGAGGGCAGACGGGGAGAGGGGAAAGATAGAAAAGGGACCTAAGGGGCAACTTTTTCATACAGAGAGTGGTATGCGTATGGAATGAGCTGTCAGAGGAAGTGGTGGAGGCTGGTACAAATACAACATTTAAAAGGCATCTGGATGGGTATATGAATAGGAAGGCTTTAGAGGAATATGGGCTAAGTGCTGGCAAATGGGAAGAGATTAGTTTCAGATCTCTGGTTGGTGTGGATGGTGCTGTCCATCTCTATGACACTGTGACAGGGTTGCCCTTTTGAGGGGCTAAGCAAGTTGAATTGAATTTTGAGTTTAGCAGAACGAGGAGTGATATTGTTGAAATATTCAAGATCATGAAGGGGAGCAGTTTCAGGATAAAGGGCTGTTTATTGATGATTGAGGTGAGGAGAAATTCCTTCACTCAGACTGTGAATCTTTGAGATTTTATACTCCAGAGGATCATGAGTACTTCATTGAATATATTTCAAGTTGAGAGAGACATTTTAGCCTCAGAATTGAGGGATTGGGAAGTGGATGTGAAATTGACCATATTGAATGGCAGTACAGGTTCAGTGGGCTGAATGGTCTCCTGATGTCTTCTTCTTCTAATATCTCTTCACATTGATTCGGTGGACTGAGAACCCAGTTTTGTAATGTTAAATTTCACCATGGACTTTGTAGACCTGAGCGCAATAAATTTGATTTATTTGTTGAATGAAACCATTTAACAATTAAAAGTTAGAAAAATCTGTTGCATTGTTGTTGAGAACCACCAGCTTTTTCTAATATCCTCCAGGTGATCTGTCTTTACCCAGTCTGTCTACCTGGTATTTCAGAGGATTAACTCCCAATGCTGAGGTGTGTCTGAGATTGAACAGCTGGTTTACTTCCAAGATGAGTGATGTGTATTCACGTGCCTCACTACATGATGTGCCTTTGATCTTGATGACTGTAAATTGATTCACCCCTTTGCCAATTTGTTCATTGCATTTCTTATGACTAGGTGTGTACAGAACCTACAACCCTGCCCCACTCAATGCTTCTATAACATTGTATTGATATATTGTTTCTGAGCTAATGACCAGATATATTAGATTTTCTTGTGTTCTCATGGACAGAGATGCAGGAGTACAGTGAAAAATGTGCCACGTGACCATTCCTGGGGTCATCTTAGGTAAAAAAGGTACATAGGAACAGAGATACATAAAAACATAGGTACAAAATCCTAGGTATAAAATAGAAAAATAAAGTTAAAAGTTTAACATTAGAGTCCTCCTTAAGTGCTTAGCCATGGGCCTGGATCCAGGCTGTTCCACCCTGATGCTGAGACCAACACCAGCACGAAGCAGTCAGCCAGCTTTCGCCACACTGTTCCCGCCAAACCACATTGTCATTCTTTGGTGCCATCTTGCCCGTACCGACGACATTACTGCCACTGGCCACCCTGGGCTGACCTCGGAAATGTCGTCACCGTTGGAGTTGTCAGGGCTCACACCGAGCACTGGGCCCAAACTTGCCTCACTCTGTGAGCGCAGGAACACACACTCCCCTCCATCTACCACCGCTGGGAGCACGAACCGGACTCCCTGCCTCTGACCAAAATCAGTGGAAAACAACATGAATAGAGGATGTGTGATTCTGGACACTAGCACAGACTACTTGGGCTGAATGGCCTGGTTGAATAGGTACTAAATATTCATATGAAAATGTTAATACTAGATAACCAGTATCTGGTCCATTGGATTCTGAATGATTGAACATTTATCTATCTCGCTTTCTTTCTAATGTTGTGCATTGGCTATGTTTTACTGTTCAGCAGCTTAGGTTAGTTGCCATTTTTACTTTGCAGTTGCTTGTCCCAGTTTTAGATTGGAAATTCCTCATTCCCTGCTGAAACCTTGAGTTGCACTGTAGGGGTGTTTGGTAGACGAGAGATAAGTGGCTGTTGGAATGCATTTTAATGGGACTTATGCACCAACAAATGGTGAGTAGATGAGAACCCACTACCTGTCACTTTTGGTGTGAATGTGATGCTGCAGTTGTGGCGATGGCCGAAGGCAGGGTAGCTGGGTGCCAGTGGCCAAACGGTGAGAGGGGTTGATGACTGTTATCTGTAGTCTGTGCCTGGCTTTCTGAAGCTACTGACTGCCTGCATTAAGAGAGGAAAGTGAAATGTGCTTTTCCACGGCACTGTACTCCGACTGAATGTGAAAATCGCAACAATAGTGATGTAATCCAATGTTTGCTTTACAGATATAGCATGGGCATGATTAACATCACAACTGCAAGGAATACTGAAGGGCATTTTTAAATGTTGATGCCTATTCATTGCTCATGAATGAATGAATGTGTGCCTATTTTTAATAATTGCCTCATGGTCTGCAACCTAAAGAAAGGCTCTTTTGTATCCATGGAGAATATAATCAGTTACTTGTGCCTATTAGTTGATTCATTGCCTCAGCTTGTTTATATAACCTATTAGTTTAAATATTTGGAACTGGCTCGATTACGTGGTGACGCAGTCTTGGGGAATTGACTTTGCAGTTACCTCATCCAAGTGGTCTTTCTTTATACACATGCTGTCAGTTGGTGTGTTACTGGTGTCTAATCACTGCATCAAGCTTCTAGAGGCTTCTATTTTGGGGTGATGGTGTGGGAGGGCGGCATGTGCTTTGAATAAGGATCCTTTCTTTTATATAGGGTGAAGGCCTGTCTGAACAGCAAATAAGGACTTAGTGCAGGCTCTTTTTGCTGTGTCCGTAACAGTGTGCTATTTATATTGGACTTGGGGATAGATAATGGAGCAGAGGCTTCATTCGTACTGGTTTGAGCAAAATTCTGATGTGTGCCAGATTGCATCTCCTTTGATATATATTGTTATGTGCATATCAGCCATGGCTCAAGTGAGCATATTTGGCATCTTAATCACAAAAGTTCTGGCTCCAATACTCCCCACAGGAGTATGAAGGGAGCCTTGCAGTGTCAGTGATGCCATCATTCAGATTAAACATTTAAATACATGCCTTGCCTGCCTGCTGGGGAGAATGTGAAACCTCCTGTGACAGTGTTTTGAAGGAAAATGGGAATTACCCTCAGTGTTATGATCAATATTTACCCTTTAATCAACATCTCAAAAACAGATAGTCTGGTCACTATTGCGTTGCTGTTGTCCGTTTGCTGAATGAACGTTGATCACTGTGTTTTCTGCATTGCAGCAATGTCTACACTTTGTTTAGAAAGTACTTGATTGTTTATGATGCTCTTTGAGAGGTCTGCTTATAAAAGGCTCTATGTAAATGCAAGTTTGTGTTCTGTGGGCAAGGGGAAGTTAGGGTTTTTCAAGCATGCCATTGTTATAGATATTTTTAATCAACCTGATCAGACATGCATGACACGACTCTGCTGCAGGTGCACTCGACCTTCAGCTTTATAACCTTGAATATAGGAGCAAGGGGAGGCCATTCAGCCTTTACAGCTTGCTGTCCCATTCGGTATGATCCTGGCTGATCATCCACCTCAGTACCCCCATTCCAGTTTTCTCACCATGGTCTTTGATCCCTTTAGTCCTAAGAACTGTATCTAACTCCTTCTTGAAAAGATTCAATGGTTTGACCTTAACAGCTTTCTCCATTAGTGAACTGCACAGGCTCCCCTCACTCTGCTCATCTAAGCCCTAGATGGCATATCCTGTGTCCTTAGGCTGTGATCTTTTGGTACAGGATGCCTCGCTCATTGGGAACATCCTTCCTTCCTGCATTTACCCTGTCTAGTCCTGTTACAAATGTCTAGGTTTCTGTGAGACTCCCCCCGCATTCTTTAAACTGCAGTGAATATAGTCCTAACCAATCCAGTCTGTCATTACATGTCAGTCTGGCCATCCCAGGAATCAGCTTGGTAAACATTCTGGCTGAGAACACTACCCTAAGACCTCTCAATATCACTATAATTATTTTTACACAACTGTTCAGACTTGTGTCCTGTTTCTAAGCTATGGGACTTGCACTTGGATCTTCAGTTTCAGGTGTGGAGACTGTGATTGCAACACAGAACCCTAATTTTTTTAAAATCAATTTGTTTTGATGTGTTACAACACTTCTGTCTGCCATCATGTACTAAGGTGCAACTTGAACTGCGATGATATGGCCGAGAGGTGGGGATGCTAAAATTTCACCACAAGGTCTTTGCTCAACCATTGTTTAGAAAGTGGAGATTCAACCCTGTTTTCTACAGGTTGGTCACAGCTTTAAGTTGGGCTTACTCCAGACTTCTTTTGTTCTTTTTTGCTTAACATCTGATCATGCTGATTCAGTATGAAGTACACAAAGGAACATTATACTTCAATCAGGTGGAAATCTATCTAATAAAAGTTCCTCGCTGTTTAGCCGTACACTAGATATAACTAATACAATCTCTCTCATGCTTGTACTCCCAAGCTAACTAACATTGAATATGTCATTTAAAAAGCAACGTATTAAACCAAAAGAAGAGTACAAACAGGAAACCTCATCAATTAAAAATATTAAGGTTTATTTTCAAAAAGTGCTTTTTTAGTAGAATAGAATCCCTGAAGTCGTCGTAATTCTTGGAACTTGAATCATTTGAAAAGAAATTGTTAGGTAGGTTGAATGTTTGAGTGCCGAACCAATATTCAACAATGTTCTGTCCTTTTGACATCAAGCTGGAACACACCAAGCTTAAATGTTATTCTACTTTCCTCCTGCCACCCACTTCCCTTATTCACCTTGGCCACTTCCTACACTGTACTCTTACCCCATGGCTACACCCTGACCTCTTATTCCACCCCCCCCCCCCGCCTCAATCCCTTTTCACCTTCCAGGTCTCCTGCATGTCCCTCTCTGTCTTCTCACTCCCCTACCTTCCCTCCATCTGTCTTTTTTTCATTCGAGGAGTTTCACCATTCCAAAGTCTAGAATCCGCATCTTTGTTATACCCTATTTTATCGAACAACTAATAATTAGTAAATCAAGGAAGTGCAGCGCTTGCCATGCTCAAATGTTTATATACTGGGTCTTTGTCCCCCCACTTTATCAACAAACTCATTAAAAGGTGAATGTTTGCATCCAGACATTATGAATGAACATTAAATCAGTGACTACTTATCAATCAGCAGTATAATTTAGTTATATCAGGATTCTGGATTCTGAATTAGTCACACTGGTGAGTGGTTATTGTTTTGGATCACAGTATGGTCAGGGTGACTCCATCTGCTTTAGCCATTCGGTGTGTGTGAAAGCACGGCTTAACTCCTTTAAAACTATTCAATGTGATTTATCTCCCACTATTACTTTAACCTTCACGGCGCTGAGCCCCCGCGGTGTTCACGTCGCTGAACTCTCGCGGTGTTAACTGGAAGAAACAGCAGCTTTTCTTCACCACCTGTGCTTCTGACAAAGCTGCTTTCATTCGAGGTGCTCTCAATTTACCAGTGAGCAACTGAAGACAGCTGACAATTGAGTTCTCTGACAACTGTACTACCAAGGTTTAAATTACCTGCTGTATCTGGAGTTAAATACTGTTGGAAGTGCTGCCTTTTGAATGAGAGACCAGCCAAAGCTGCCATCCTTTCAGATGGCTGTTGAGGAACCAACAATATTATTTCACTGTTGAAGTATAGTTCTCTGTCCCAGTTAATATTGAACCTTCAAATTTTATTATAATTAGAATCGATAATCAAATCATTACCTGCTCTCTGTGGGATTTTCCTGTGCACACATTACTTAAGTTCCTACATTACAATAGTTCATTACATTACAGTCCAAAAGAAGTTGTGTTTTGCAATCTCCTGAGGTGGCATGAGGCGCTACAAAAATGTAGGTTTGCCTGTTAATATACCAATATTGGAGTTCCACAAAATGCTGTCTGTTTAAAGTATCCCAAATGCAGGAGGGAGCTAATGTCTGCTGTTGCTCTTGTTGGCGCTCAGCTGTCAACACAAGCCAGGGCTAGAGTAGGTACTCTACAAACAGGAGCAATTGGAGCTGACTCCTCCTTAAATTACAACAGTTTACTGAAGGGAAAGTGCGCTGTGTAATCATCAGACACCAGACCTGCTTATGTGGAACAGGAAATTTGTTGCTTTGAGTATGTGGTTTGTGATGTTTATTATCTTCCTGTGTCCTCGGAGCTGCAGCCTCCATTCTCTTTAATTGCTCTGGGGCAGGTGACCCCTGTGTAGAGTGCAGACTGGCTTTGTTTGGTTGTGTTGGACGGGCGTTTCCACTTGGCACAGGATTACGTCCCATCTCAGGTTACAATGCTCAACTGTCGCCTTTCAGCCTCCTCCTGGTAGCAGTTAGACGGTGCTGAGCTTTTCACTGTGTGCGAGAATAAAGTGAGCAGGTGGTCCTGCATTGTTACACATCTGTTCTACCCAGTGCCACATGGTACAGCGTCGTGAACCAGCAACCTAAGGGTAAGAGTAATGTTAAACAATTGCCAAATGTGTTTTAATTATTTTAAGGGGCATCTTGTTGAAAAGACCATTAGGAATCTCTGGGTTCAGAGCAATGGCTGGAAGGACTCTGCTCTCATATTTTGATGTAACCTGACCCCTGGCCCTCCCCATTGGTTGGTCCCTTGTTTTCCCAGCTCTGACCACTTCGCTACATTTGCAGCTTGCTCTGGTCTTAAAGGAAATTAATTTGACAGACGTGTCCCTTCGGTCCTCAGTTCAAAAATGTTGTGCCCAGTCTCCTTCAGTCTTGTTGTTTTCATAAGCCTTTGTATTTGCTGCTCATTTTCCTCCTCCTCCTTGAAGTGATAGCTTGCTAACAGTCGTCTGGCTGCCAAATGTCTTGTCCCTCACCTCGACCGCTCGATATTAATGTGCAAACCTCACCAAGAATCTGTTTGTTTCGTGTGTGGAAAGTGACAGCCGAGTCCAGCCCTATCCACACAATTGCACTTTCTCACAGAAGGCATGCTCGAAGCCAGAAAGCACAGCTCCGAGCCAGAAACCTGATTCTCTCCACAGGACAAGCGCCCGAAAACTTGGTCAGAGTTTTAAGGGATGCCTTGAAGGCACGAGAATGAGAATTTTAGGTCAGTGAGCACAGGGGTGGGAGTGAATGGAAAATTAAAAACAGGAAGTGCCAGAGGAGCACAGCAGGTCTGACAGCATCTGTGAAGAAGATGCAAATCAGAAGACTTATTGAACTCTAAACAACAACCCTGTTTCTCCATCCATAGATGCTGCCGGATGTGTTGAGCTTCTCCAGTGCTTTGTTTTCATTACAGATTTCCAACATCCACAGAACTTGGCTCTTATTATTTTAGTGAATGGGACTCTACGAATGATGACTTTTACATGAGTGTCAGAAGCTCCGATGAACTTGAGGTCGTGGAAGATGGAACATTGGGACTCAGTCAGAATAGCATTGCCCTTTAATTCTGGAATTACAGACATGGCCCAGGTTTACAGGGGCAATGACTGAAGACGGCAGAGTGGTGAAAGTGAGCAGCCTGTGAGGGGGACAAAGTATTTGAGGTTGCCTGAAGTTGGTTCACACAGTCTTAACTAGGAATTCACAATCCTTTCAAATCTTCCTAGCAGATCTTGGGATAACATGTATCTGGGAAAATTGAGCAATCCTGCTTTACCCACCACACAATGCAGCCGTGTCAAGTCAGCATTTTTCATAAAGCCATGTCCCATTCCTATCCTTCACTGTAAGGCACAGATCACTCCTGGCATCCCTAACCTTACCTTGTCGGCAAGCAGTAAATGCCACGTAAACCTGGAATTGAATCTGGAATTTAGAGCTTCTCTTTGAAAGTGACAGGTATATTAATCTATTCACACTTTTTCTCAGTGGAAGTCTGGTGATTTATTTCATGAGATCTCATCCTGTTGACTATTGACATGAACTGCTTACCAATGGAATTGACAAACTAGCCAGCACAATGCATTGTTTAGGAATGAATATATTTGTGGAGTAAAAGTGGACTTCTTGGGCTGAAATAAAAGGAAACTGTTTATATCAAAGGAGAATTCTGGGCTCAATATTGGAGTTGTTGTGGTTCTGTTTGCTGAGCTGGGAATTTGTGTTGCAGACATTTCGTCCCCTGTCTAGGTGACATCCTCAGTGCTTGGGAACCTCCTGTGAAGCACTTCTTTTTAGATTAGATTAGATTAGATTAGATTACTTACAGTGTGGAAACAGGCCCTTTGGCCCAACAAGTCCACACCGACCCGCCGAAGCGTAACCCACCCATAACCCTACATTTACCCCCTACCTAACACTACGAACAATTTAGCATGGCCAATTCACCTGACCCGCACATCTTTGGACTGTGGGAGGAAACCGGAGCACCCGGACGAAACCCACGCAGACACGGGGAGAACGTGCAAACTCCACACAGTCACTCACCTGAGGTGGGAACTGAACCCGGGTCTCTGGCGCTGTGAGGCAGCAGTGCTAACCACTGTGCCACCGTGCATTTATAGTGGTTTGTCTCTGCCACTTCCAGTTGTCAGTTCCAGCTGTCCACTGCAGTGGCCGGTATATTGGGTCCAGGTCGATCCGTATCCATGAACACCAACAAGCCACGAAACGACATGACCAGCTAGCCTTAGTAGCCACACACGTGGATGACAAGCAACATGAGTTCGACTGGGACAACACTACTATTATAGGACAAGCAAAACAGAACAGTCAGAGAATTCCTAGAGGCATGGCACTCCTCCACAGATTCTATCAACAAACGCATCGACCTGGACCCAATATACCGGCCACTGCAGTGGACAGCTGGAACTGACAACCGGAAGCGGCAGAGACAGACCACTATAAATGCCAGAGGAAACATCGCAGAAGCGCTTCACAGGAGGCTCCCAAGCACTGAGGATGTCCCTTAGATAGGGGACGAAATGTATGCAACGCAAATTCCCAGTTCGGGGAACAGAACCACAACAATGAGCACCAGAGCTACAAACTTTCAATATTGGAGCTATTGGTTTGGCTTGATTCATTTCCACCCTACTGTGAAGAGTAGGAAAAGAGCCTGGTTTTGTGGAATATGCTGACCTGGATTTGGATTGCGTGGTCAGTAAAGCAGGCTTACTTCGTTTCCTCAGATATCTGCTATCTTGAGATCTGTAAGGGGTGATTTGAAAGGATCACAGCCTGTTTTCCTTCCCTAACACCATGTGAACTGGCTTCAGGCAACATCAACCAAGTCAGTGAAGTGGCAGCTATGTTCCAGTGATAATATTCCTATCTCTCTGAGACAAAAGGTTAAGGATTTAAAGTGAACTGTAGAGAGCACATAATGCAGGCAGACACCTGCCAGTGCAGTACTGCAGGAGCACTGCACTATCATATTGTTGTCATCTTTCAAGTAAGACATCAAACAAAGGCACCATCTTCCCTCCAGGTGGTACTAAAAGATCCCATGATAATCCTATTTCCATATGTTATCAATTCTTTCTTTACGCAGTGTGGGATTGGTTATAAACTGCAGGCTTTTCTCTCCGTTTTCACTTTCTGTGTTAGATTCAGAAGTATATATTGGTTTGGCTATTTGGGGTGATATCAGGAAATGGTTCTTCACACTCAAGGTAATAGCAACCACAATAAAGCAATTGTGTCTTAAGTCAATTAAACATATCAGAAAGCTTGATTAGATTTTTTTATTGGGCAAAGATATTAATGGTTATTGAACCTTGCTTGGCAAGTGAAGTTACAATACAGTTCAGCTGTAGTCTGTCTGAATGATAGAGCAAGTTCAGAGTCTGTAAATGATTGACTTCTAAATTCCTGTAATTAAGGCAGGTGAGTCCTGGTCATTTATTTCCTCCTCTGTGTACTTTAAGTATGCTGTGTTGTGAAAGCAACTGTGATTACAGATCTCGGTGTTAGGTGTATGACAAATTATGGTGTTTCTGGAGAGCATGTATAAAGTGAAACAACCTAATAACTACAAATATCTGTGTGCACCTTGTGAAACTACTGCACTGACAACATCAGATGTGCACAGATCCCCCCCCCTCTGAAAGCTAGTGCTTCCAATTAAACCTGTTGGACTATAACCTGGTGTTGTGTGATTTTTAACTTTGTACACCCTAGTCCAACACCGGCGCCTCCAAATCATGACTACTGTCTAAAGTGTAACATGCTAGTAATTCAAGCAATGGATGTGGTAACTTGCAGAATCACCAACATTAATCACAATAGTTGAGGCCTCTGGCAGATCAGCCATGATCTTATGAAATGGTGGGGCAAGCTTGAGGGGTTGAATGGCCTACTCCTTCTCCGATTTCTTATGATCAAGTTTGCAAACTGGAACATAAAGGGCTTATGTCTTTAGTGGGCTTTGGTAGCTCTGATAATTGATTGAAATAATTTTGGGTTGGTGCAGTTAGGGCAGCACAATTCTTGAGATGCACCATACGTAACAGTCTGTACGTGCTGTTAGCCTAGTGAACCTTTTCTGGATTGTCTGCAATGCCCGGATACTTTTTTTTCCCTTAGGTAAGGGGCAAAGAATTCTTCACAGTTGTGGTCTGATTAGTGCCTGTGTAGCTTTAGCAGAAGCTTCTATTGTAATAAAACTTAGACTGCTAATGCTGGAGATCTGAAACATGGAAGAGCAGAAATTACTGGAGAAACTCAGTCGGACTGGCGGCACAGAACATGGTACAGCTCTGTAACAGGCTCTTAGCCCACCGTGTCTATACCAACCATGATGCCCCTCTAAACTCCTCCTATCTGCCTGCACATAGTCTGTTTCCCCCTATTTCCTATCTCTTCATATATCTGTGTACCTCTTAGATACTCATTCTGTATACCTCCTTACATGTTTCTGTCAGATCTGCTTCTACTAATTCTCCTGGCAGCTCATTCCAGCACCTTCCTGTTTTTAAAAAAAAGCTTATCTTGTACATCTCCTTTAAACTCCAGCCTATGCCCCTAGTATTTGCCATTTCCATCTTGGGAAAAAGACTCGTGACTATCCACCCTATCTGTGCCTTTCATGATTTTATATACTCCTATTAGGTCGCCCCTCAGTGTCTGATGCTCTAGTGAGAACAATCCAAGTTTGTCCAGCCTCTCCTAGCTAATACACAGACACCCTGGTGAATGTATTTTGCTCCCTCTCCAAAGCAGCTTCATCCTGCCTCTAGTGTGACAACCAGAACTGCACACAGTACTCCAAATGTGGCTTAACTGAAGGCTTACATGACTTGCCAATATTTATACTGCTTGCCCCAAATGATGAAGGCAAGCATACTGTATGCTGCCCTTACCATCATATCCAATTATATTGTCATCTCAATGGAACAATGGACTTGCACCCCAAGATCCCTCTGTATATCAGTGCTCCTAAGGCTAGTCTCACTTTCTGTATACTGTCCTCTTGCATTTGACCTCCCAAAATGCATTACCTCAGTTGTCTGCATTAATCTCCCATCTGTCTTTTCTCTGTCCAACTTTCCAATTGATCTGTATCAGCTGTATCCTTTTGACAACCTTTCTCACCGTCCGTTGCTCTACCATTGTTTTCACGTCATAGTCAGAATCACCCTGCATGGAAGCAGACCCTTCGGTTCAACTAGTCAACACCAACCATATTCCCAAACTAAACTAGTCCCACCTGCCTGTGTTTGGCCTATATCTCCCCAACCCTTTCCCACTCATCGACTAGCCCAAATGTCTTTTAAGTGTAGTTACTGTCCCTGCATCCACCACTTCCTGTGGCAATTTGTTCCATACAGAAACCACTCTGTAAACAAAAATGTTGCCCCTCCAGTCCTTTTTCATCTCACCTGAAACTGATGCTCCCTAGTTTTGAACTCATCCATCTTAGAGAAAAGACCCTTACTATTCACCTTATGCTTTTATAAACCGCTAACATCACTCCTCAACTTCCTATACTCCAGTGATAAAGATCCCAGCCTATCCAGCCTATTTTTATAATTTAAACTCTCCATTCCTTCTAACATCCTGGTAAATCTTTTGTCTGAACCTTCTCTAATAATATCCTTCTTATAGCAGGGCAAACCAGAACTGCACACAGTACTCTAGTCGAGGCCTTACCAATGTCTTGTACAACCTCAACATGAAGTCCCAACTCCAATACTCAAAGGTCTGATCAAAGAAGGTGAATGCTTTAGTAAAGTTCATGTAGACAACATTCACTGCTGTACCCTTTTAAATCATCTTCATGATTTCTTCTTTAAAAACTCCAATCAAGTTTGTAAGACAAGACTTCCCCTGCATGACGCCATGCTGATTTTCTGTAATGTGTACATTCTTTTCAAAATGTGTTTAAATCCTTACTTAATCATCTTCTCCAATAATTTCCCTGTCGCTGATATAAGCATCTGTGAAGAGAAAACAGATAACATTTAGAGTTGGTGACCATTCTTCAGAATTGATAATACCAAGAAAAAGATGGTATTTATGTTAATGACAGGAGTGGGGAGGGAGGAATGAGTGGATAGGTGGAGAGGGAGCCCAGAGAGAGAAGGAAACAAAGAGACAGTAAGCCAGATGGGTAAGAATGGGGCCAATGAGTTGGCTGTGCAGAAAGCAAACCTTGTGATAGGAACTGCGGTCTTGGTGGGTGGAGGGGGCAGTGGCTGGTAATAGACATGGAAGGATATGTTCAAACTTTAGAATTATTAAACTTGGTGTTGAGTCTTGAGCCTGTACTGATCCCAAGTAGAAAATGAGTTCTTCCAGTTTGGGTTGAGTATCACAGGAGTGCTGCAGCAGACCTGAGAGACAAAATGAGTGTGTGGGAGCACAGTGACTTGAAATGGCAGGCAACTGGAAGCTCAGGGTCATTTTTACAGTCAGAGTAAGTTTTCTCCAAAGCAGTCACCCCAGACTGCATTTCATCTGCCCAGCATGGAGAAGACCACATTGAGAAATGAATGCAGTAAACAAAATTGAGTGAAGTGCATGTAAAACATTGCTTCAACTGCAAAGTATGCCTGGGGCCTTGGATAGTGAGGAGGGAGGAGGTAAGTGGGAAAGTTTAGTTCCCTACTTTGATACTCCATTCTGTTTGAAATATTGATCAATATTCCATTTGCCTGCCCTGTTACTCACTGAACTTGGATAGAGGTGGTTTTTCTATAATGCAATGGTTGCATTCTTGTGCAACCCTGTGTAGTAGAAAAATATGCTTTAGAAACAGCACTTAAAGTTAAATATAATTGCGTTATGGCCAACACATTTTAAAAGTTTGCACTTTAGAAACAAAATGTCCCCAATCTGTCTGTTGTCCCATTTCCCCCCTCATTTGAACCAAAACTCTGAGACAGTAAAGTTTTATCTCCTTCATCTTTATTCCGGGCCCTGGAGGGAGAGAGAATGATTGCCCATGTGCACAGAGACATGAGTTCTTGGTCTTCTCTTGAACAGCAGATTCTTATAGATTTATATAGTCACCTCTAGGGAGCAGCCTCCAAATTAGGCACCACCTATATTGTTTGGGTGACCGTTACAATCATTGAGTGTCAGTAGAAGAGATTAAGCCATTTGGTGTTACACAGTGAATGTTCTTCGCCTTAACTGGCTTCACATAATGAATGTTTTTCACCTTGTTTAACTGACTTTGCATTATGAATGCTTCTTTATCTTGTTAAATGGCTTTACATAATGAAAGCTTTTTCACCTATCCACCCATGACCCTTGCCTCCAGCACCTCATCGTTTACTGCAAGTTCTTATCTAATCCAAGTAGATTAAATTAGATTACTTACAGTGTGGAAACAGGCCCTTCGGCCCAACAAGTCCACACCGACCCGCCGAAGCGCAACCCACCCATACCCCTACATTTAACCCTTTACCTAACACTACGGGCAATTTAGCACGGCCAATTCACCTGACCTGCACATCTTTGGACTGTGGGAGGAAACCGGAGCACCCGGAGGAAATCCACGCAGACACGGGGAGAATGTGCAAACTCCACACAGTCAGTCACCTGAGTCGGGAATTGAATCCGGGTCTCAGGCGCTATGAGGCAGCAGTGCTAACCACTGTGCCACCGTGCCGTCCATGCCAGTCATGCCAGCTGCACCTTTGTTATACAACCCAAAACTTAACTCTTTCCCTACCTGCTCATACCTTACACACTTGCTCACGTCAATCACGTTACAGTAGATTTGCATTAACAAAACACGTGTTATAGTGGAATGACCTGTCCTAGCTTTTTTGTGACTCAAAGATGAGGACTCCCAAATCCCTCAGTCACCTCGCTTTCTGGTAGTTTTCCTCTATTTAAATAATATTCAGCATTTTTATTCTTCCTGCCAAAATGCATAACCTCCAATTTCCCCACATTGTATTCCCCAAGTTTTTGCCTACTCGCTTAACTGTCTATAATTCCTCTACTAATTGCTTGTATAATCTTCACCACCTGCCTACCTTTTTTGGTCATCTGCAAACTTGGTTTTAGTAGATTTGCTTTCCTAATCCAAGTTATTAATATATATTGTAAGTAATTGTGTCCCCAGCATTGATCCCTGTGACATATCACTAGTTACAAATTACATTCCTGAAAATGCCTGAGGAAAAAGAGTCCCTGCCAACTAGCTATAAAGAGTGAATACGTGGTCCCAGATAGTTAGCTGTTTGGTATTTGCAGATCCACCACAAGAAGAGACTCTGCATGTACTTTGACCTGGCCTGGAAACTAACTCCACACATTGGAGCAGAGCGAAGTGAAGTATTATACCCAGTGTGTCAGTGTCACAGTTTCAACGTGAACCTTCAACTTGTTTACCTTAGCGACGGACCACCGGATTAACATCTTTCTACGATTGTTCTAGAGACTCCAGGAGTTAGATATTAATCTCTGATCCATGCTGAAGAAACTTTTATTCAAAGTTATTGGGGCATGAAAAGAACTTCACTGCTTTTATTTCCTTGGAATGCGAGTGGCTTCGTTACAAAGCTGTGGGTAAGCAAGACTGACAGTTATGGAGATCCCTGGCTTATTAGCTTGTGTCTCTGTCCAGGCTTGGCCATGTCTACAAGTCACAAGACAGATGTGCAGTGAAAGATTCTGAATTTGCCTGGATGAGCACAGCTCCAGCAACATCAGAAATTATACACTATTCAGGACAAAATATCCACCTGACTGACCTTTGGAGCTTAGTGGCTTCACTGTTAGCTATCTACAAGATGCAATGTCGTGCTACCTGAAAGTTCCTGTTTCCAAGCCTTGACTTGGACCTGGATCACTGTCCCTCCTACATCTCTCTATAGAATCCTGAATTCCCCTTACTCAAAAGCACTGAAGGGGGCATCTTTGTTGCTTGGTCTGTAACAGTTAAAGAGAGGCTATTTTCACAGTATTCATGAAGGAATTGAAAGATTGGTAGCAGCATTATGGTTACTTGGTTTGTTTTATAGCTGGGTGACATGTGTGACTTAGATCTGATATCAGTACTACAGCTTTTAAATAAAACACACATCCCAAAGGGGGAGAAAGGTAGTCCTTGGTGTCACTGAGATTAAAGAATTCAATGTGTAAATATGTCAGTCAAGTACTCGCAGAAGGTAACAGAAGCAAATTGAAGTTAGGAAGAGTACGGTTCTGAAGAAGGGTCTCTGGACCCGAAATGTTAAATCTGTTTTGCTCTCCACAAATGCTGTGACAATAGCTGAGTGTTTTCAGATTTTCAGCACCCATGATTCTTATTTTGTAAAAACTCCTAGACGGTCAAACAGAGTCACAGATGTACAGCACGGAAACAGACCCTTCGGTCCAACTCATCCATGCCGACCAGATATCCTAAATGAATCTAGTCTCATTTGTCAGCACTTGGCCCATATCTCTCTTAAACCTTTCTTATTCGTATACCCATCCCAGATACCTTTTAAATGTTGTAATTGAACCAACCTCCATTACTTCCTCTGGTAGCTCATACACGCACCACCCTCTGTGTGAAAAAGTTTCCCCTTGGGTCCCTTTTAAATCTTTTCCCCCTCACTTTAAACCTAGGCCCTCTAGTTCTGGACTCCCCCACCCCAGGGAAAGACCTTGTCAATTTACTCTATCCATGTCCCTCATGATTTTATAAACTTCTATAAGATCGCCTTTCAGCCTCCGACGCGCCAGGGAAAACAGCCCCAACCTATTCAGCCTCTCCCTATAGCTCAAACCCTCCAACCTTGGAAACATCCTTGTAAATATTTTCTGAACCCTTTGACGTTTCACAACATCCTCCCAATAGGAGGGAGACCAGAAATGCGCAAGTGGCCTAACCAATGTCTGTACAGCTGCAACATGATGTCCCAACTCCTATACTCCGTGCAGTGACCAATAAAGGCAAACCTACAAAACGTGACCTTCACTATCCTATCTACCTGTGACTCTACTTTTAAGGAGCTATGAACCTGCACTCCAAGGTCTCTTTGTCCAGCAACACTCCCTAGGACCTTACCATTCAGTGTATAAGTCCTGCCCTGATTTGTTTTTCCAAAATGCAGTACTTCTATAAAGTGAAATTCCAAAGTTGTTAGTTGGAACAACCTCTGAAACTTGTTCACTACTTTATTATTCCTGAACTGAGGTCATCAGTTAAATATGTCCCTTGAGTTCCTCACTGATCATTGTGGAAAAAACTAGCAGCCAGACTCCATAAACAGAACAGCTTAGAGAACTGGCTCAGTGGGTGATGAGTTGTCTCTGAGAAGAAGTTGTCTTTATGTAGCATTTTTCACAATCTCAGGTTGGCACAAGAGATTCATCCCTCCCCCTGACACAACCAGATCATATCTTCTATCTGTCTCCATCTATCACCACCTCACCGCCTGCCCCCTCCATCCCCTTTATCTGCAACTCCCCTTAGACCCACCCCCAGTCTTGAAGAAGGGTTACATCTGAAATGTTGACTTCACCACTTCCTGATGCTGCCTGGCTTGCTGTGTTATTCCAGCCTCCTGCCTGTCTACGAGAGATTTGCAGCCAGTTAATTACTTTTCATAGTACAACAGGTCAGCATTTGCTTAACACGATTCAACAAGCATCAGTGTGATATTTTGTAACGGTAGATGTGAGCTACCTTTAGCTAGACCACTGAAAACCCCCATCTGAAAGGCTAATTAGGCTTCAGTTTAATGTCTCTTGCAACAATACAGCACAATCTCAGTACTGCACGGAGTGCGGGCGTGATTTATGAACTCAACTCCCTGGTCTGGAACTAGAACCCATGACCTTTTCACAAAGGTGACAGACAGGTTTTCCACTGAACCCAAGCCAACAGTCCTAAAGGGATGGAGAGTTTCTCAGTTGCTGCTCTTAGGCAAGGCCTGTCTGAGATCTGCTCATTCTAACGGTTTGCTTTGAACCCCACTCAACGCTAACTGTACAAACCTTAGGAGCAGCTTTGAACCCCGAGCCAATACCGCGAGGGGGTGGGGGGAGTGGTGGGGGTGGTGGGGAGGCATACCAGACAGCACCTGACACCAGAGAGCATTGAGCACTTAAAGAAAGGTACATGAATTGGATGGAACAGGGCAATATTCCAAATGCTGATTGTTAGATATTTAACTTGTACCACAGTGAGCACTCTGACCTTGAATGACATGACTGTGTCACCAGAGCGTTTGTATTTCTGATGAGATGTATGTATGACAAAGCCAGTAATTATTTACCATTGAAGGGCTAATGGTAAACCATGACAGTCAATGTGATGAAATTTCATGATGGATTTGATATGGCTGAGTGTATTTATGCGCAAGCCAGACCAAGTAAGAATGGCAGGTTTTCTTCTTGTGATAGTTGTGATCATATTCCAAACTTATTAATTGAATTTAAATTTTGCCAACTGCAGTGCCTTAGCCTTCGCCTGAGCCTGTAGATTACTAATCTAGTGGTGTTACTAATATGTCAGTACCTCCCTGTTTTGAGTTAAGTGGAGCCAGATCAGGGTAAGAATGGCAGATTTCTTTCACTGAAGGACACTTGTGAGCCTGATTGAGTACTAATGGCAATCTTGATTTGGAGATGCCGGTGTTGGACTGGGGTGTACAAAGTTAAAAATCTATAACCTGGTGTTGTGTGATTTTTAACGAATGGCAGTCTCACTTTTCTTGATCGTAATTTTCTATTGCGATTTGTTTAACTTGGTTTAAATTCCCCCGAGTGCTGTGATAGACTTGAACTTGTATCACTGAAGTGTTAATCCAGCTATCTGGATTACTGGCATGGTAAGAACAGTATTCTACTGACAGACTTGCTTTAATCCTTCACTGTTCCTCATGATTATCCACTGAGATGCAGAGGGAAATTGAGCCAACAAGTTTCACGGTTCATATAATTAAAATGATTCACCACTTGGGCCTTTGAGATTCTACTTCTTATCAGAAATCTCTCAGACGATCTTATCTTCCTTGTTAAGAACATGGTGGGAATTCTTGGGCAGAGGCTTAGCTGGATCCGCAAGTTTTACTAGCAGAGAGGCAACACACCGAATTACACAGTAGCTGCAGAGAGGTTGCTGTCCTGAACGTTCCTTCTCTGGTAGTTTGCTAATTCCTGTGGGGCATTTCTTGTGTTCGTGAAGTGAGTGCTCCCAGGATGATTTGTGGACAGACTTCTGTCTGCCATTCACTAATAGCTGTCAGTGCCTCTGGTTCTTTTAGGTTTCTGTTTATAAATAACTGACTATTGTTGGAATCAAAGCTGTGCACAAGGTTTATTGTTGATATGCCAAGAAAGATGTGAGGACTGACTTGTATCTGCAGCCTGTTCAATCCTAGAGTCATCGAGACTTGAAAGGTTGGCTTGCTCTCCATGGATGCTGTCTGGCCTGCTGTGATTTTCAGTACAGATACCACCATCTGCAATAATTTGTTCCTATATATTTCCCGATGTGTACTTTGTGTCAGACTGAGTGCACATGGTTTTAATAATAGTTTGGCTGTGGAGCATAATGGTGGCTCACAGGCTGTTTTATGAGAACAGAAGGAATGGGCTGAGCTGGCAGGCGAGATTGGCAACCAGTTCTCCTGGTGTGCTCTCATTTAGAGCGCATGTTTATACACTTTAACCTGGGGTGATCTAAATGAGGTGATTAACATTAAGGCTTGATGAGGTAAGTCGAGGGAAACAGTTCCTTCTATTCTGAAACTCAGCAGGATGCAATGTTAAAATTTGAGATGGGCCCCTCAGAGTTTTAATACAAATACTTAAGATATGTCACACAGAAACAGGCCATTCAGTCCAATAAGCCTGTGCTAGTGCTTATGAGAAGCATTTTGTCCCTGTGCAGTGCTTGTTTAGTTTTATCTTCCTGCCATGTTATTGTCTGAACCATCACTTCAGAATTCCTAATATTTGTGGCAGCACTTCATTGAGGTTTTTTTCCGCCTGAGTGAGATGTGTTTTTGATTACAAGGTGGGTGGATACAATCTTTTTGTTTTAGTAGAATGTGATGTGAAGAGAGATGTTTTTGTATAATCTAGATGAATAAAGTAACCAATTAAAGAGGAGAAAGTCAGACGTGCAGCAGATTGGAGGAGCTGATTTCCTCATGGTGACTGAAGGTTATGATGTAGGCACAAACTCAATGCTGTTGTATAAACCCGTTCTGCAACATTTTCAAAACGTTCTTCTAAACAGTTTTGTTTGTTCAGGCTTCCAGCTGCTGTACATGGAGCGTTCTGGATTTGCAGTGTACAATGGTTATAACTTGTGGGGTTGCTGAGGAAGAATGGCAGCAGAGTTCAATGGTTCAATCTCAAACTGGTAAAGTTGTTGAAATACCTTTGTCAGGCCTTCAACGTCTGTCGTCTTTTCTAGGTTCAAGGTAATTACTAATCTACATTTACCCAGGGACAGATTTGGTTCAGAGAATCTTGGGAGGTGCCTGAACTACAGCGTAAACACCAGCACAGACTGAGTGGTCTGTTTCAGTGCTGTATATCCAAGTACTCCTGTAAAAGATGACATTCTCAAGTCCTCATCAAGAATAGCAGTGCTGAATTTTGCAGCTCCAATAAAAGGCTGTTCTGTCCACTGTGTATCTGTGAGGGAAAAAAACCTGCAGATGCTGGAATCCAAAATAGACAGGCAGGAGGCTGGAAGAACACAGCAAGCCAGGCAGCGTCAGGAGGTGGAGAGGTCAATGTTTTGTGTGTAACCCTTCAGGACTGGGCGTGGGTTGGGGGGGAACTGCAGATAAAGGGGGTGCAGGGCATGGTGGTGAAGTGGAGTTGGGTGAAGACAGGTAGAGGGTATGACCTGGCTGGTTGGTTAATGGGAGGAATGAATCCGGTTTGTTGCAGGGAGGGGCTAGAAAGGGAGTTGGGGGATGGGAACGGAGGTTATTTAAAATTGGAGAACTCTGTTGAGTCCTGTGGGCCATCGGAGAGAACAATTGACGAAGACCTGTTCCATTGTCCTTTCCTTGTTGTTTTACCTGATGGGTCTGTGCTGGGATCTTTTAAAAAAAACAAGAAATTACACCTATTCCCTTGAACTTTGCCCAAACCTTGTTGTTTGTTCAGTATTTTTGTTCACTGCCCTTTTTATGTCTATGCATCATCTGCTCTCACTGTCCAGAGGAATGTTGCTGAACAAAGAGACCTTGTAGTGCAGGTTCACAATTCCTTGAAAATGGAGTCGCAGGTAGATAGGACAGTGAAGAAGATGTTTTGTATGCTAGTCTTTATTGGTCAGTGTATTGAGTACAGGAGTTGGGAGTTTAGCTACCTTATCTCTCTCCTTTATTCTAATAAGAAAAGGTCCAGTATCTCCAAGCTCTTGTAACAAAAGCACTTCTGTTTTCTTCATGGCCTTTACATCCTGAAAGTAAGGAGTTCTAAACAAATCACAGTATAGTCACTGAGGCTGAATCGGTAATTGTGTAGCTCGCTATTACCTCTTTGTATCACCATTAAATCAAAACTAAAACCCCTTTTTTATTTCAAAGTTCCATTAACTTGGGGTGGCACGGTGGCTAGCACTGCTGCCTCACAGCGTCAGAGACCCAGGTTCAATTCCCGCCTCGGGCAACTGTCTGTGTGAAGTCTGCACGTTCTCCCCGTGTCTGCGTGGGTTTCGTCCGGGTGCTCCGGTTTCCTCCCGCAGTCCAAAGATGTGCAGGTTAGATGAATTGACCGTAGTATTAGATGGATTAATTAGCAGTAAACGTAGGGGGGGGGTAAGTTGGGCCGAAGGGCCTGTATCCACACTGTAGGGAATCTAATCTAATCTAATCCATTTAGAAGCCAGCTAGTGGATATTTTTGTTTTGACTGTGCATCGGCCCTATGCTGGAAGATAAAGACACTTGCCACTTTCAGAGCTGAATTTGGTTCCCAATCTCCGACTTTGACTTGATGCGAACCTTTGTGCTTTGTGGTGTAGTCTGATTTAATGAATCCTTTGGGATAGCTGAAGCCTGTGTGAAAAAAGGATCTGATTACATTTGTTTTGGTTAGTTTTGGGCCTGTGGATTCAGTGATAGAGCCACGTGCTGATATTTCCTGGATGGCTTACTGAGCCAAGACCAGTGTGGGGCAAGGTTATTTCAACTAGGGTCAAAAACCACGGCGCTGGAAAAGCACAGCAGGTCGGGCAGCATCCAAGGAGCAGGAGAATCAACTTTCCAGGGCATAAGCTCTTCATCAGGGATGGGCATTTGCAAGCTTATTGCAATGTTTCAACAAGTTACTCAGGACAGTTCGGAGATCACTAAACAGTCCAAAAGGTATTTGATTTGGACTGGAGGTCAATGATGCGAATGGAAAGTAGACTCCATAACAGAAGTGTTGATTTTAAGTGAATTGTAAGGAAGGTAAGGGAGATAAATGAATTCTGTGTAGATGATAGCGAGTCTCAAGAGCAGTTGTATATTTGTGTGGTAAGTACTCAGGCCAACTTCTAGAAGTGAGTAGACAGCTAACTCTGCAGCTTAAGCTTGAAGTTTCAGGGTCCAGGTCTGGCTGGTGATCGAAGAGGACAGGAGCACGCACTGAGGCAGTTCATGGTGGAGGGGTTGATGGTGGGCAGTTTTAAGGCTGAATCAATGGAAATGAAGAATAGTGATCTCTTGTGAATTGTAATAATCCTTGGTAATCTAGAGTGTCATTAATATCTAGGGAGAGTAATTGAGAAATCCATGGGATTGATCCTGATCACATTTGCTATAAGGTGTTCAATCACTGTCTGTTATCCATTTGAGCTGCATGTTAGTTCTGGGTGTTACGATTAAGTTCTTCACATGCTTTAGCTTGGATTACTGTTTTAACTTGTTGAAAACTGCAGTTTTTTGGCTTTATTGTGTTAGAAAGTCTTTCGAATTTCACTTTAAAAATAAAAGTTGATTAGCCCCTAATAGGATCATAACAGTGCAGTGATGGTGTCATGGACAAGGCCAGACCACTCAAAACTCAAAACATTCTTAAGCAGGCAGCACAAACCGTAACTTTGCAATTTGTTTTGCTAAGTGTACGGTGAAAATTACCCGGAGTAAGGTAGCTTGGTTGACTACTAGATTTTAAAACAGACAAAAATGTATTCGCAAATGGCACAACAAAACACAAAAAACAGAATAAAGAACCCCTGCAGAACTCAGTCTATCCAAACTAGACTTAAGTATGCTGTTATGAATATACACAATGGTCCCAATAAGCAAACCTCCTTAAAAGCCAGTACAAATAGAACACATGCTTACACGTTGAAGTTAGAAGGGCCGAGAGAGAGAGTGAGTGAGCGAGAGCACTTTCACACAGCTCACTGTTGAAGTCCCAGCCAGTTCTGGACTGAACGAAACTGCTCAGCTCGGCTCATACGCTCTCCTTTCATTATACAGGTCACTTCTAAAACATGACCACTTTGGCCTGAAATCTCATCTGTTTACATATAAACAAAAAGGCCTCTCAATACCCTTTAATCTCTGTACCAAACCAGGCAGTCCTGAGCCTGGTCTGGTTTATTACCCCTCTGAAATAAAATCAAGGACTGAGTCTCCTTGAGCCAAGGAACAGCTTTTAGGGGAAAAAAAAGGGACTAGCTTTGTGACATTGGTTACTAGGCAAACACAGTTAAGTGGGTGAAGTAATAGGACATAGAACAGTACAGCACAGTACAGGCTTTTCAACCTAACCTACACACCCCTGAATTTACTGTTGCCCATGTGTTTGTCCAACAGTCACATGACTGTCCCTAATGTCCCTGACTCTACTCCCATCACTGGCAGTGCATTCCACGCACTCACCGCGTAAAGAACCTACCTCTGACATCTCCCCTATCCCTCTAATGGGGAAAGCCTGTCTGGTTGTGTCACCAACCACCCTGCAAACAACAATGGCTGCCTTCAGCGGTGGCCTTGGGCAAAAGTGGAATCTTGGCCAAAGTCCTGGGAGATCTCTTTCCAAACACAACATGCAGCTCCTGAACAACCTCATGGCCCACTGGATCGTGAGATTAGCACCTTCATCTAACATCTCATTAAGGGGCCTCACCTTCCCACTCCCACCTTCCCACTCCTACCTTCCCTTCACACTGCAGTCATCTCACTGACACACCCTGGAGGTGTATCTGGACAGTGAGCTGATGTCATGGAGTTTAACCAAAAGCTGCAATGTACGCTGTACAATGTATCATGTCCTATGCAATATGATGCAACTTTTATTCTTTATCTCATTTATGGAGTGACTTCATGCTCCCTAAACTCTGTATTGATTATTTTTATCCAATTAAGACAATCCAGGCATTAAATATTGGCTTCATATATAAACTAATACAGGGATTGTCATGCTGGTAAAATATAGACTAATATCAATGAATTTCTACAATCAGCCTATAATGAGGATTAAAAGAATGCTTAATAATTTGAATTGCTTTGACAAAAGTAAACCATTCAACTCAAGTGTATGCCTTTATTAGAGAAAAGGTTGACTTTTGTCGGCTGTATCCTGATTGAAGGATGGTGTCTAGTTAGGACCACAAGTTTGAATCGTGAGTCTCTATGTGACTGAACAGCTCATTCTTGCCTTGCAGAGTTTTGGGTACATGAAATAAAATATTGTGAGGCAGTGGGACCTGGAGTGCAGAAATTTCTTCCTTTTCTCACTCTGTAACTGAGCTTTCTTATTGTTAACACAAAGCTGGGTGGCAGGGTGAAATGTGAGGAGGATGTTATGAGAATACAGGGTGACTTGTACAGACTAAGATGGATGCATGGCAAATGCAGTTTAATATGGATAAATGTGTGGTTATCCACTTTACAGGAAGGAGTCAAGTCGGGTAAAGGGGCAGTACAACGAGATCTGTGTGTTCTTACACATCAGTCAATGAAAGCAAGCATGCAGGTACAGAAGGCAGTGAAGAAAGCTAATAGCATGCTGGCCTTCATAACAAGAGGGATTGAGTATAGGAGCAAAGAAGTCCTTCTGCAGCTGTACAGGGCCCTGGTGAGACCACACCTGGAGTACTGTGTACAGTTTTGGTCTCCAAATTTGAGGAAGGACATTCTGGCTATTGAGGGAGTGCAGTGTAGGTTCACGAGGTCAATTCCCGGAATGGTGATACTATCAAATGTTTAAAGACTGGAGCGACTGGGCTTGTATAGCCTTGAGTTTAGAAGGCCGAGAGGGGATCTGATTGAGACATATAAGATCGTTAAAGGATTGGGCACTCTGGAGGCAGGAAGCATGTTTCCGCTGATGGGTGAGTCCCAAACCAGAGGACACCGTTTAAAAAGAAAATAAGGGGTAGGCCATTTAGAACAGAGTTGAGGTGAAACTTCTTCACCCAGGGAGTGATGGATATATGGAATACTCTGCCCCAGAAGGCAGTGGAGGCCAAGTCTCTGGATATCTTCAAGAAAGGGATGGATAGAGCTTTGAAAGATAGTGAAATCAAGCGTTATAGGGATAAGGCAGGAACAGGATACTGATTGTGGATGATCAGCCATGATCATAATGGATAGTGTTGCTGGCTCGAAGGGCCGAAGGGCCTATTCCTGCACCTATTGTCAATTGTCTATTAAAGTGTTAATTTGTCAGTATTTGGAATCATCTTGTGCGCTGCTTCCCGTCATTTAATGTTAGTTCTGCTGTGCTCCTAGGAGAGCTTCTGATTGTGTCCATAGTGCTTTCATTGATCTGTTCTGGAGCTCTAACCATTTGAGAGTTCAGCAAACAGGACCTGACTGGATCAGAACGACTCCTCTGGCTGCCAAAGCAGCAAGGACGAGGGAACTTTAGCTGTATCTCGGTCAGTATCGTCCCTTTGGTTGAGACCACACCTTTGGGGCAGTTGCTTCTAACATCTCCCTACTTGTGAACACAGCTGAGGAATGAACCGATGACATTCTTTTTGTGTTTGCAGCTCAGTTATACGGGTTTTTCACAATGGCTAACCTTTCCTTTTTGTGTCACCTGTGAGGTGTTAGTCTGTCTGGGGCAATTCACGTTTTTGGTTTCCAACGATGAGAATTTTCTGATGATGACAGAACTCCCACATTTTAACTGTGAAATTCTGCCCTTAGAGATGATTTTCCAGCCTGTCTTGTAGGTCTGCTCAATCTTGTTCTGCTGTGCCCTAATAATTCCACCCATTGAAGGGGCCTCAGAGTATTTGCAAATTACTACAGATCACCATTGAAGTGATAATTACAAGATTGCAGTCACAAAAACAAAAAAAAATCAAACCACGTTATCTTCAGCCATCCAGTCCCTCTGTTTAAACCAAGTTTTCTTTAATTGCTTAATTCATATGTATTTTCACTGCAAAGATCCTCAGTGTAATTAGCATGGTGGGCTGACATCTGGTGAGCATTCGCAGAAGAGAGGAGAGAGTTGGGATGCACTGTCACCCAGTCTCCCATCCTGAAGGAGTTCTCTTTGGTTAGTTGTCAGAGCCCCCACATCTGTGATCCCCATCGGTAACTTCATGGTGTTTGTGTGTGTCTCTTTCACCTTTAAATTGCTTTTTAAAGACTTTCTCTTTGACCAAATGTTGAGTCACTTGTCGAATTATACTCCTACATTGTGCCTTGGAATGATTTCCAAGAGAATGTGGTTCTGTCCTTCCTCTGGTAAACGGTTTGTGTTATAGGTAGGGAGCAGCATTGTGCTTTATCAGTTATTTCCCGTGTGTGTGGTGGTCTCAGTGGCGAGAATGTCATGTCTGTGTAGGTTGCAGTTATTACCCTGTTTAGGCAAGTTGCAGTGTAGAGCTGGAGTTCTGTTGGGCCGGTGTGAAACTGTTGTTAATAGATTGAATCTGCCCTCCACAAACCAGGGCAGTATGTGATGTCCTTGGCTAACCGCCCAGGCAGTTTAATAATCAACAAGGATGTAAATTAGAAAGTGAACCAGTAGCTTCCGGGTCCTGTTAATGATTGTTCATATTTATGGAAAGGGTGAAATGAAGGGTCACAAGCAATACTAGAAATGAGATGTTCTAGTAACGCAAAACTGATGTGAATTAGAACAATCAGAGCACGGACGTTTATGGAGCAGATCCAAGGCCATCAAAGTTTGACAGGTTTTGAGAGTAAGTATTTCTGGAGAGTTGGTAAACCATTAAACAAGGAAACTATCACTCAAAGAATGAAAAGGGAAGTGAAAGCCTGGACTGTTTCCCCTCATGGCTGTTCTTGCTGCAGGAGGAATTGAGAACGATTGTGGGAGAGAGCTGGGGAGGATGATAAGAATAGAAAGATGCAATTGAGGAACCAAGATCATCAGCTCACCTTCCACTGAGGCAGACCTTTTCTGTCGGTCTGAGTTGATGTCCTAGGCCACTGTCTTTGTGGCATGCTTGGCCAACTCACCAGGCAGCAGCAACAGGCACACAGATATCAGCATCTCCGGCAACTGATAGTGGTGTACTTGTTGTAATGGGTCAGGCGAGAAGCCTGCCCTGCAAACGGGCCGATCGTACCTTCGACGAACAAGTCCATGACGCTTGTGGCTTTCAAGATACCAGTTCATTGTGAACCTGCTTCATCACTTGATAGACGCAGATGGAGCAATTTTCTTTCCTGGGCTTTCTCTTCTTGCTGTTCCACGCTAGTGCCTTCTAGGTGATTTTCTTTGCGTTTTCATTGAACGGTTGCAATGTTTTCTTATCAGCCTTTGTGACGATCAGTTTCAGAAACATTGGGTGAATCGTCGACACGTTCTTGACCTCTGACCATTGGATAAGCTCCCTTTCAATTTGAAACAGCTGGCCCACACACGCACTGTCTGGTTTTGTTCAAATGTGTGGGATCTTTTGAATAGAAAGAATCTGAAGCTTTCTTAAAACTCAGGATGTAGAAGGGGTCCTCCACCAGATGGGGCATTGTAACTGGAGGAGAGCTCACATGGTCAGTACTATAACACAACCCAGTGACTGAGGGAGGGCCACCTTGGGACTGGGACTATCAGAGATGCCGAGGATGGATGAAGATGAAGCTTGTGTATCCTGAGTAAACCAATCTGTCAGAGCTCTCTAATAAAGGCAGTGCTACTTTGGGTAATATCAGAGCAAAGCTGGGTTGAGTTGGCACACACTCTGCCTTACCTGTTTGCTCTCATGGTACTGATAACCGAACTTGCCATTTTTAGACAATCCAACCTGAATGAAAGCCTGGCAAAGTATTTGGCAACTTTTGTGACCTCAGAATATCTCCTAGCACTTTACAGCCAATGCAATCATTTTGGAAAAGTCGTCCCTCTTGTAATGTAGGAAAAGCAGCAGCCAATCTGTGCATAGGAAGCTCCCACGAACGGTGACATGCTAATGATCAGATTGATTTTAGTAATGCTGATTGAGTCTGCATGGTACATATTGGCCAGGGTGTTAGCAAAAGCTCCCTTCTCTTACAGTAGTGCTTTGGGAGCTTTTATGTCCATGTGACCAGACCTTTACGCTGAAAGTTAAAGTTGCCACAGTCCCAAGGGGCTGTTCTTTCATTAGAGAGGGGTGACTGGCGGTAGTTTTTCTGAGAGTCACCATGCCTCAGGCAGCGAGGGCTGAGGTTGAAAAGGTGGACCAAAACCGTAACCTCGGTCAGTGTGGGAATTGAACCTGTGCTGTTGGTGTCACTCTGTCTTGTAAACCAACCAGCCAGCCAGCCTGCTGAAGTAAGTAACACTCCTAACCCCTCCTCCTCCTCCCCTTGCCAGTCTAGGTTTACTCTCCCATCCAAAAGATAGCCCTTGATGACAATGCAGCACTCCCTCAGTATAGCAATGGAATGTCAGTCTAGATTTTTACACTCTGGTCTCTGAAGTGGATCTTGGACAACAACCTTTGACCTCAGAAGTGAACATACCACCACTGTCACATTTGATCAGAAGGCATTGTGATTAACGTTCAGAGATGTCCCTCCATCTTTGGGAAAAGTTGGAGTTGTGGGTATTGGAGGTTGAGTCAGATATGCTGAGGGCCCAGCACTGGTGTTCATTGCTGCAGGAATCCTGTGTCATTGTGTGTGAAAGTCAAATATTCCTTGTAGACTGCATCATTAACATTGGATATTTTGCTCCTGTGCAGATAGTCATGGCGATGACTGGACAGACCACCTCTTACTCCAGCATGAGCAACCACACAAAGGAGCGGGTCACCATTACAAAGGTCACCCTTGAAAACTTCTACAGTAACTTGATTGCACAGCACGAAGAAAGGGAAATGAGGTAAGCAGTGGGCGGGGGGGGATGTGATGGTGATGGTGATGGTGGCAGTATACTTCCTCCCACCTATCTGGTAACTTGCGTTCTTAGCCTGAATCAGACACTAACTCCTGCTTTTGCCTTCTATTCCACGCATCAATAAAAAATGTCTTGTCCTTGGTATAGTGTCAGGCACCAAGAATGCATAGTAACTAGGAACCAGCGTGGGCCATTTGGCTCTTTGAGTCTTTTCTGCCATTCAGTCTGATCATGGCTGAGTATACAACTCCATACCCTGTTCCTGCTTTCTCCCCATACCCCTTGACTCCATTCGCCCTAAGAACTATATCTAACTCCTCCTTGAAAACATTCCGTGTTTTGGCCTCCCCCATTTTCTGTGGTAGAGAATTCCACAGGCTCATCAGTCTCAGGGTGAAGAAATGCCTCCTCATCTTAGTCCTAAATGGCCTATCTCAGATCCTTTGCCTGTGAGCCATGGTTCTGGACCCCCACTGTCATCAGGAACGTCCTCCTTGTGTTTACCCTGTGTAGTCCCGTTAGAATTTTATAGGTTTCTATAAGATCCCCACTCATTCTTCTAAGAACCAGTGATTATAGTCCTAACTGATCCAGTCTTTCCTCATCTGTCACTCCTGCGTTCCCAGGAATCAAATCTATGTTGCACTCTCTCCAAAGCCAGAAGCTCGGGATTTTTAATAAGCTTCTTGAATTAAATTAATATTTTAAATGCACCCTAGTACTGACTACTGTCCTGATTTTAGTCACAATCTGTAACGTAGGGAGTTTATCGGTGCTGTTCATTAATAAAGCTCCTTGACATTTACTAGAGGCCACTACTCTCAGTGTCTTGTCATTATTGTGTCTCCACTGATAACCGCGGTCACTCTCAACTGAGGGGCAGAACAGGCTGTAGGCTGAATGACCTTCTATTGTTCCTCATGGTGTGCACCTCCAGAGCTGTGACCACAATGTGATTTTAGATTTGAAGAAACAGAGGCCAGGTTGGATAAGAACCTCTTCTGGGAAGAGAAATTGAGATGTAAAGTGTAATGTAGGATTTTTTTTAAAATTGTGAATGGAATGTGTGGAATAATTCAGAGCCTTTTTAAAAAAAGAAATAATTTAAAGTTTGAGGTTGGAAAATTTAAACTAAGGAGAAGGCCATGTGAAGGTTATTGGAATGAAAATTGTGAGAAAACACAAAAAAAGAAGTGTAACCGAAGAAGAGAATGCCCCAAAATATGTGAGCACCGGTAAAGTATTGCAGGGGCTTGTTCAATATAAAAGTGTCCTAATGGGAATTAGAGTAGAAGGAAACCATTGGAAACCGTCCTGCACTGATGTGAAATAAGATGGCTAACATCAACTCCACCAACTGTCCCTACATTATTTGATTCTCTTAGTCCAAATATCGGCCAGTCTCTGTCTCAAATATATACTCAAATCTGTCCATGCTCTAGAACAAGGGGACATAGCATCAAAGTAAGGCAGAGCAGACTTAAGACTGAGTTGAGAAAGCACTTCTTCACGCAGAGGGTTGTGAAGCTATGGAATTCCCTGCCCAGTGAAGCAGTTGACACCACCTCTTTTAATGTTTTTAAGGCAAAGATAGATTTTTGAGCACTAAAGGAATTAAGGGTTATGGTGAGTGGGTGGGTAAGTGGAACTGAGTCCATGAAAAGATCAGCCATGATCATCATCAATGGTGGAGCAGGCTCGATGGCCAGATGGCCGACTCCCGCTCCTCTTCAGTTCTTATGATCTCTGGAGTAGAGACATTCACAGACAGCCCCTTTCAGTGAAGGGAATTAACTTCATCTCAGTGCCTTTATCCTGCGGTTGAAGTTCCTTTTTAATTTTGGGTTCTGAACTAAGGCAAAATTGTTGTGTAACATCTACCTGTAAAACCCTCTAAGGAATTTTTTGTTTTAATTAAATTATCTCTTTTTAAACTCCAGATAAAAAAGTACCAATCTACTCAATTCCTCCTCAAAGATCAGTTCCCTCATCCCAGGAATAAATCTAATGAACTTTCATTCCACTGGGGCCAGTGTATCCTTGCTGAGGCAAGGAGACTAAATTGTGCACAACTCAAAGTGACATTGTGTATTTGTTTCTGCACACATTCTAATATGACACTACACATGCCTGCACAATGAATTAAATGTAACAGCAGGAAAATGTTTTACGAGAGATTAAGGTTCTGGAATGTGCTGTCAGAGCCGGTGACTGAAGTGGATCTATGTCAACACTTAAGAATAGGTTACTAAATGCTCCCATTTATATAACCCTTAACACAGCTTCAGAGCATCCCAAAGTGCTTCATAGCCAGTCAAGTACTGTAATGTGCATATGACATAGTCCAATAAAACAGCAGTGAGATAAATGCTCCAGTTGACCTGTTTTAGTGATACTGACTGGATTGCCCAGAATGTGGAGATAACTCCCTGCGGCTTAAACTGTAAGGTTGGGATCTTTATTGTCGAGGCAGCCCATGTCTTAATATCTTGCCTGGAAGACAGCGTGCACTCAATACTGAGCTGGAATGTCAAACTTGCCAATGAGCTGGAGATCTGGTGTGGCCGTGTAGAAGGAAGGTACATAGGAGTAGGGGTTCAGAAACTCTGTTTTGGGCAGAGTGGCCAGTTTTCCTGTTGTAAGGGATTCTGCACTGCCCTATTTATATAAAGGTATTTGGTGCTAAGGGATGGTCAGTTTTGTGGCTAGAAATCATTTCCTGCTTGAAAGCTGCCTTGAGAAAGGTTCTTTCATAATATTTCAACTGTACAATACATTTCCTGTCAAATTTTGGAACTATTTTCTCTTTCCCCTTTTGACAAAGAGCCTGTGTGAAACCAATTGTTTGTTCTTTTGCTGTTCAATTGTGGCTATAGACGGGAGGAGCTGCCAAAACTCTGATTCAGAGCAAGAGTTGACCTGTGCCATTGCATAGGTGAAATCCCACACGTCTGGTCTGTGTCAGACGTTTCTTAATCTTTATAAAAAGTGTGAGAGACTGTTCTTCCCAGGCCGTTGTTGTCACACGTACACAGTCTGTGAGAGCTCACGATTGAGGTTTGCGGAGTTATCAACAGGGAAGCTATGGTTACTTGGCTGGTGTTATACCATGCAAATGTTTCACTACACTCCACATTAGAATTTGGTTAATTGGTACAATTTGAGATGAATGATAACATTTACAGCATAACCACGCATAAAGCAGCTCTTTGTTACTTCAGCACTGATAGAAGGAAGTTCATGGCCCAACAACAATCTTTCATTAAAATACTGTGTTCCTGATGCTCACTTTTGTGGATTTCTTTCCTGTTTCCTCCTGCTGTGAGTGTGCACTGTTAAAGGTGTTGTTGTCATCCCCTCTGTAAAGACTGCACAGGGCCCTTTCTCACCTGATTGCCTGGGTGGTTGAACCAAGGAGCACCATATCTGATTGTGTCCACTATTCAATGCACCACACCACACCCGCCAGTCTGTGTCCTCCCAAATACAGTGATGCTGAGGCTAGCTGTGTCCCCCTTGGTTCTGGCTGCTGGTCTAATGCACTGCAGTCTGATGGTGCAAACTGGATAAAATGGTGAGTTCATAATTTGGGATTGAGTGAGTCTTAACCACTCTTTCAGGGATTGTCAAAGGGCATTGCTGCTCTGGTGTCGATCAGTGAAGGGGTGACACGTGGTTTCAGAGGACCATGACCACCAAGCTCGTAGCACTAGTCCTGGTCTGGAGAGAGTTGAATGCTTGCTAGGAAACTGAATGGGCCTGTTGATCTCCAGTACCTGATATAAATTGGTGTGGATGTATATTTGTTAGCTTTGATTGAGAATGTCAGGACTACAGTGCCATTCCATCCTCTCTGTATACTCTTGCTTGCTCATGGACTCACCCAGAGCCATGCCTCCTGAGGTTACTGTATAGTCATTGTGAACAGCAGGCTCTCTGCTCTCACTGAAGTTTGTACAATTATACTTCAGAAGTCAGGCATTTCAGGATATGGGCAAGGCCAGAAGGGGAGGAAGTTACCAATTTTAAGTTGTAAGAAGAACTATTGGCTTCATAGAAAATGTTTTGAAAGAAATCCTATAAAGTGGCTAAGAACAGTGGGAAATCAGAAGATTGGGAAGGATACAAAAACAAACAGAGAATAACAAAGAGTGTAATAAGAAATGAGAGGATCAAATATGAAGGTAGGCTAGCCAGTAATATTAGAAATGATAGTAAAAGTTTCTTTCAGTACATAAGAAACAAACGACAGGCAAAAGTAGACATTGGGCCACTTCAAACTGATGCAGGAAGCCTAGTGATGGGAGATAAGGAAATAGCAGGAGAACTTAACAAGTACTTTGCGTCAGTTTTCACAGTGGAAGACATGAGTAATATCCCAACAATTAAAGGGAGTCACGGGGCAGAGTTGAGTATGGTTGCCGTTACGAAAGAGATAGTGCTAGAAAAGTTAAAAAGTCTTAAGATTGATAAATCTCCTGGCCCCGATGGGATACACCCTAGAGTTCTGAGAGAGGTGGCTGAGGAAATAGCGGAGGCATTGGTTGAGATCTTTCAAGGGTCACTGGAGTCAGGAAAGGTCCTGGATGATTGGAAGATGGCTGTTGTAACCTCCTTGTTCATGAAAGGATCAAGACAAAAGATGGAAAATTATAGACCAATTAGCTTAACCTCGGTTGTTGGTAAAATTCTAGAATCCATCATTAAGGATGAGGTTTCTAAATTCTTGGAAGAGCAGAGTCTGATTAGAACAAGTCAACATGGATTTAGTAAGGGGAGGTCATGCCTGACAAACCTGTTGGAATTCTTTGAAGAGGTGACAAGTAGGTTAGACCAGGGAAACCCAGTGGATGTGGTCTATCTAGACTTTCAAAAGGCCTTTGATAAGGTGCCACACTGGAGGCTGCTGAGCAAGGTGAGGGCCCATGGTGTTTGAGGTGAGCCGCTGGGATGGATTGAGGATAAGCTGTCTAACAGAAGGCAGAGAGTTGGGATAAAAGGTTCTTTTTCAGAATGGCAGCTGGTGACGAGCGGTCTCCTGCAGGGTTCAGTGTTGGGGCCACAGCTATTCGCATTATATATTAATGATTTGGATGAGGGGACTGGGGGCATTCTAGCGAAGTTTGCCGATGATACGAAGTTAGGTGGACAGGCAGGTAGTACTGAGGAAGTGGGGAGGCTATAGAAGGATCTAGACAGGTTGGGAGAGTGGTCCAGGAAATGGCTGATGGAATTTAACGTGAGCAAGTGCGAGGTCTTGCACTTTGGCAAAAAGAATAAAAGCATAGACTACTTTCTAAATGGTGAGAAAATTAGTAAAGCCAAAGTACAAAGGGATCTGGGAATGCTAGTCGAGGATTCTCTAAAGGTAAACATGCAGGTTGAGTCCGTGATTAAGAAAGCGAATGCAATGTTGTCTCTTATCTCAAGAGGGTTGGAATATAAAAGCAAAGATGTGCTACTGAGACTTTATAAAGCTCTGGTTAGGCCCCATTTGGAGTACTGTGTCCAGTTTTGGTCCCCACACCTCAGGAAGGACATACTGGCACTGTAACGTGTCCAGCGGAGATACACACGGATGATCCCTGGAATGGCAGGTCTAACATATGAGGAACGGCTGAGGATCCTGGGATTATATTCATTGGAGTTTAGAAGATTAAGGGCAGACTTAATAGAGATGTACAAGATAATACATGGCTTGGAAAGGGTGGATGCTAGGAAATTGTTTCCATTAGGCGAGGAGACTAGGACCCGTGGACACAGCCTTAGAATTAGAGGGGGTCAATTCAGAACAGAAATGCGGAGACATTTCTTTAGCCAGAGGGTGGTGGGCCTGTGGAATTCATTGCCGCAGAGTGCAGTGGAGGCCGGGACGCTAAATGTCTTCAAGGCCGAGATTGATAGATTCTTGTTGTCTCGAGGAATTAAGGGCTATGGGGAGAACGCTGGTAAGTGGAGTTGAAATGCCCATCAGCCATGATTGAATGGCGGAGTGGACTCGATGGGCTGAATGGCCTTACGTCCACTCCTATGTCTTATGGTCTTATGGTCTTAAATGTGTGAAATGTGGTTACACGTTGGTCAGTCCTTGTGTGCTGTGTGTGATCTGGCTGTGTTTAACCAGCCTGTGTACTGTCTGGTAACATTGCAGAATGGCACTCTCTGGTGGTGCATGTTGAAAGTGCACATGTATCTCTTATATGTACATACGGTACGTATTCCCGTCATTGTTCATCTGGGTCCAGTTGCATTTAGGCCACTGTTTAAAGGAGGAGGAAGGATTAGTGCTGTAATCTGCACTGTTATTTATTGTACATAAATATAAAACTCCTAAACTTGTTAGATTCCTGATGACGGCCATTTCTGAGAGCCTGTGCGCCTTTGTTTGGCATTCAGTGACATTGCTGTCATTAAATATCCTAATTTCATGGGTGCCAGGCAGTGGTGCAACCCCATAAATGCCATCACCACTAGAATAGATCATGGGTTGTGTGCACCATCTGAAAGGTACAAGTCTGGAAGTTCTCCCCTTACCTGAATGAGTAAGTGTAGCACCAACAGCATGAGAGAAGCTAAACACCGTTCCAGGACTTGAGCTGCTTGGCTGGGGCACTATTTACCATCTTAAACATTCATTTCCTCAGTCATTGATGCACTGTGATAGAAGTGGGTACTATCTATAAGATGCACTGCAGCAACTCAGCAAGTCTCCTCCAACAACCCTTTCCAAACCCACAATCACTATATGCCAGAAGGTCAAAGGCAGTAGATCCATGGGAACACCACCACCTGCAGGTTCCTCTCCAAGCCAATCATCATCCTGTTTTGGGAATATATTACTGTTCCTTCACTGCCACTGGGTCAATGTTGTGGAATGCCCTCCCTTATGGCATTGTGGGGTATATCTTCTCTCAACCTGCAGTCATTCAGCACCACTTTTGAGACAGATTAAGAATAGATGTTAATTGGCTTTGCTCACAGTGTCTACCATGGTAATGGTGGCAATTGTATTTAATTGCATATGTCTGTGGGGATTTATTTGTGCTCCTATCAATAGAAAAGAATTGTGATTGATGTTCTTGAGTTGGGAGGTCTAAATCCAAACTGAAACTTGCATAAGTATCCTAAAATTGGATCCGCTTCACCATTTTAAAAACTGTGGCAGTGTCTGAGGAGTAGGAGAGTCAACGTTTTGGGCATAAGCTCTTCATCAGGAATGGCGTGGTGGGGCCAAGGGAATCCCCTCCCACCTTCCTGATGAAGGCCTTTATGCCCGAAACGTCAACTCTCTTGCTCCTCAGATGCTGCCTGACCTGCTGTGCTTTTCCAGCACCACAGTTTTGACACTGAACTCCCAGCATCTGCAGTTCTCACGTTCTCCTTCACCATCTAGACTACAGATTCTTAACTGTTCTTTTTGGCCACGGACCCCCTAAGAGCTCTTCTGAGGTTCCAGGGCCCCCCCCCCTTTCAAACAGGGAGACAACACAATCAGACAGAAAGTCATTTATCATAGAACACCAAGAAAACTTGAGCATTCCGACATATTGGACAAAACTTAATAAAAGACTGTATGAAATTAAACATTTATCAGGCCCTAATGGGATCCCTGAGCTTGCTACTTTTCTGCACGTTTCATGCTCCAAATTAGACAATGACAGTCAGAGGTCATTGTGTTGAGGGAAAGGCAATAAGAAAGAGTTGGGCCTTTTCCCACAGTGTTGTAAATATATTCAGCAGATCACTCTTGATCCAAAAATCTTTTTGAAACTGACTGAGCTGACGACATGCAGTTATATCAGTCTGAAGATCAATCAACCTCTCTTGAATTTCTGCCTCAACTTGGGTAGGTTGTGCTTTGAATGGATTCTATTATAAATAGAAAGATATTATGGCTGCCAGAGGAAGTGGTGGAGGCTGGTACAATTACAGCATTTAAAAGGTATCTGGATGGGTATATGAAGGGTTTGGAGGGATATGGGCCGGGTGCTGGCAGGTGGGACTAGATTGGGTTGGAATATCTGGTCGGCATGGATAGGTTGGACCGAAGGGTCTGTTTCCATGCTGTACATCTCTATGACTCATAGACTGTATTACAGATAGGAGGGAAACTATTGACTCCAATGAAGGTTGTTCATCGGTTTAGTTACTGGGGCCCCCAGAAACCCTTGGGGTTCCCCTACTCTCAGTTTCCAGTCTGTGGCTCCCTTCAAATCTGCCAGGGCCCCTAAGGGCTGACTTAGACCTTTTTGGAGTGGAGCAGATGTGTGACTTGGAAAGGAACTTCTGTTGTTCCATAAACTGCCTGCCCTTGCCATTTTAGCTTAGATCATGGGTTTGGAAGGTGCTGTTAAAGAAGATTTGGCAAGTTCCTACAGGGCTTCTTGTCCGTGGTGCACACTGCTGCTGCTGCTGGAGGGATGCATGTTTAAGCTGATCCTATGGGTGCTGTCCTGAATAGCAGAGAGCTGCTTGAGTGTTTTACTAATCAGGAAGATTAAATGCTGCATAATCTCTGACCTTGAATCTGATTACGGAATGATACTGATGCATGAAGAAGCATTCTATATGGGAAATGGAAAGGCAGACAGTGGCTTCCTTGTGTACTAAATCTCATGCATAACCATTGATTCAGTACAGCCAATGTTAGTGCTATCTCGCCAGAACTTTGCACTACCCATAAAGGAGTAATTAGAATGTAACCACAAAGTGATTTTCAATTTGATTGCTTTGAATATTTCACACTTTCTCTCTGCCCTACCCCGGCTACCTTTTTAAATCTGTCCCATTCTGAAAATGCTGCCAATATACTGAGTATTGAGTTTCATTTACCTGGAGACTTTCTGTTTCTTCTTTTAGGCAGAGGAAGTTGGAAAAAGTAATGGAAGAAGAAGGCCTAGGAGATGATGAGGTAATTGTGTTTAAGTTGCCTCTTCTGATCTTTGTCTGAGAGAGCTCAGATGAAATGAAGACCCCTGTGGTCCTGATGTTCTTTCACGAGAAATCTGATTAGTTGTTGCATAAAGGCTGGTCGGGCTTATGTGACAAATAAAAATCCATTTCTGTTGTACTATTCACAATGTAATTGACAGTCAAGCGTATTTAACAGTGACTGCAATACTTCAATGTAATCATTCGTGTCATGTAAGAAATGTGGCAGCCAATTTGCATATAATAACCCTCCCACAAAGAGAAGTGTGACTATGTCCAGGTGGTTTCTCTGCGATATTAAGGAAAGTATTTACCAAGAGAGGAGAGGGGGAAAGCTGCTGCCTGCCCACACTCCTACCTCCCATCGGCTCTTTGAAAGAGTGTCATGGGGTTAAACTCAGTTTAACATCTCACCCAAAAGATGGCTGTTGTACCAATGTAATGCCAGAAGTAGCGGGCTCAAGATTGTGCTGTACGCTTTGCAGTAGGATATGACTCTGACAGGGTAAAAACAATGACTGCAGATGCTGGAAACCAGATTCTGGATCAGTGGTGCTGGAAGAGCACAGCAGTAGCTGATCGTTGGATGCAGTATGACTGATAGTGCTATTGGCTGAGCCATGTTACTGAGAGATTCAGCATATTTCTTGCTTGTTAAACAATGTGATTATAAGATTATACTAGATTTGCATTCACTTATCAGATTTCCTTTTTCCAACTGTGTTGTATAGAGAAACAAACCTGAGCAGAAACCTTTCGGCTCAGTTGTGACACTGATGTGACACTCTGTTCACACAGGGCCTGGTGGGATTCCAGCTGTGGCTAGGGCAGGTGGTCGACTCTGGCTGATTGTGACCTGGTTTGTAAATGGTACCAGATTAACGTTGTTATGGCTATCAGTGAGTTTTTCAGACCCATGAGCCTTTTCTGTCATTTTAGTCAGATTGCAGCTAATCTCAACATCCATTCTTCCCTTGTCATGGTGATCTAATGTAGTTGCTTAAAATAACAGAGATTTGATTGTATAGATTTATATAGATGCAGTGACCTGTGTTTCAGACTGTGTGGGGCCCTGCTTCTGCTGCATTTCTTCACTAGGGTCTACGATCCAATGTGCTTAGCACATTGACTGACTCGTAGAGATGAGGCCTTTATGACCGTCTACTGACCTTTTCTTAGTAATCAATTCTTCTCTTTCAATCACTTCAACTTGTGAATGACTGAGAATTCTCTCCACAGGTCTTCATTAACTTTTGGGATGAGCTATTATTGATGAGGGTAATGTTTAGAGTCAGAGTCATAGAGATATACCCCACGAACATCAGACCCTTTTGGTCCAACTCTTTCATGCCAACTAGAAATCCTAAATTAGTCTAGTCCCATTTGGACCATATCCCTCTAAACCCTACCTATTCATGTACCCATCCAGGTGCCTTTTAAATTATTGATGATCACTAGTTGCTGTCTAGAGGTCAATATTGAGCCGCTTCATTCGACTGCTCAAGTCATGTGGTAAAGTTTCTCCCACAGTCCTGTTGGGCGGGAGTTAATTTTGACTTAGTGCTGATGGAGCACAGGTGACTTTTTTTTTAGGGCAGGATGGAGTGAGACTTGGAGGGAAATCTGGAGGTTGTGCTCATCTAATATGCCTGCGGCCCTTGTTCTACATGATAGAAGCTGCTTGTTTAGGAAGGGCGCTTTCAGATTCCTGATTGATTGTTTCTTCAGATTGCTGCAGGAGTAACAGTGTACAGTGTAGGATATCGAGGAGTTTCTCTGTGCATGGCATTGACTGAGTGTTTCCTGTTGATTTTAGAAGAAGATGAGAAGATCCCAACACGCCAGGAAGGAGACGGAGTTCTTACGGCTCAAGAGAACCAGGCTGGGGCTGGATGATTTTGAATCTCTCAAGGTCATAGGTCGGGGTGCATTTGGGGAGGTAAGGTTGATGAAAGATGTACTTCCCCAATTGGACACTGAGTCAGTCTCCATGTGATACTTTCAGAAGGAGAAAGATCAACACCTTTGTGGAGTGTGAAGCCTTTATTGGGAGGGCATCATTGGGATTCCAAAACTCCTCTTTAATCTTCAACACATTCTATGGCTAGAATCAATGTGCATGTGACTTTGAATAGACGTCTGGTAGGTGGTGAGATGGTGTTACTTTGTCACTCTGACAGATAACACTTGCTCAAGTTTGCTGGGTTCTTCAGTTTAAAGGAAGGCTTACCTTTCTGAAGGCTCTTCCACCAAGTCAGAATGTCTCAAAGTGCTTTCCACTTCCTGAAGAAATGTTTTACTGTCCTCACAGTTGTAATGTAGAAAGCTGTTCTGCCAATTTATACACAGCAAGCTCCCACAAACAGCAAATCAATAGTTAGGTAACTTTTTGCAGGAATGCGAGTTGAGGAAGAACTAGCAACTGAGGCTCCTCTGCTTTTTTGAAGATAGTCCCATGTTCTCTTTGACACCACTATAGAAGGTGGTCGGGGGCTTCATTCAACTTTGCATTTCAAATACAGCACCTCGCACTCTGTAGCACTCCCATAGTACTGCACTGGGCGAGCCAGATTATACACTTGAATCTGAAGTGAGATGTACACCCAGGCAAGGGTGCTACCTAAAGCTGGTTAAACCAGGTAAATGGCTATTGGAATAAAACGTGACTGAGTGGGAAGTACTGTTTGCCTTTTATAGGTGCGCCTCGTACAGAAGAAAGACACAGGTCACATCTATGCCATGAAGATTTTGCGCAAATCCGACATGCTGGAAAAGGAGCAGGTGAGCCATGTTTGTTACCTTTCTGATTGGTGTTCCACTTCATCCCAAACCTGGAGGAGCCTGAGGCAGGTTCTCCATTCCTCTCCGGAGGTAAAGCCTGCTCCTCTTCGGCACGGTGGCACAATGGTTAGCACTGCTGCCTCACAGCGCCTGTAGACCCGGGTTCAATTCCCGCCTCAGGCGACTGACTGTGTGGAGTTTGCACGTTCTCCCCGTGTCTGCGTGGGTTTCCTCCGGGTGCTCCGGTTTCCTCCCACAGTCACAAGATGTGCGGGTCAGGTGAATTGGCTAAGCTAAATTGCCCGTAGTGTTAGGTAAGGGGTAAATGTAGGGGTATGGGTGGGTTGCGCTTCGGCGGGTCGGTGTGGACTTGTTGGGCCGAAGGGCCTGTTTCCACACTGTAAGTCTAATCTAATCTAATCTCTTCCTGACCCATCCATGGCTGATTGTAAAGGCTGTTTGAGGATTTAGCACTGAACGTGACTGTGTTCAATGTGGCTGGATTGGGACAAAGGTGTGGGTCAGTGCTTCCATGTTTGGTAATGTTTCACAAATATCAGCAGGAACTCAAATTCTCTTCTGACCAGGGAGAGCAAGCAGCTTCTTGTTGGAGTGTGCACCACTTGGGGCAGGAGACGGGGTGCAGCGGTGAGGGAGGAATGAAGTTTCCAAATTGTATCCACTGGAGCAGTGTCAGCGTGCAGCAGAACACATCTGGGCTCTGTGCTTGCTCACTCTGGTCAGATCTGGATGTGTGTGTGGACCTCTGAAGTCAAGATGAAATTCACCTGCCTCTGTCTAGGTCACTGTTGTTGGGAACAATGAGATTAAATGAGGCAGTGAATAGGTAACAACAGGGGATTGGCTGTGCTTCACAAGTCTTTGTATAGCCTGTTGAGGGATGGGAAAGGTGTTGGGTTGTGTTCAGGTTGGGGGAATATAGAGTGGTGTGAGTGTAAGCTCTTTCTTTGTCCTGATGAGTGGGCTGTCTGAGCCATTCTGCTTGTGCTGTGACAGGGCAGGAATGGCCCAGTGTGGGTCCTCTGCACACTCTAGTTTATAACCTTCTCTTGCATCCCGCTCTTTGTTCTCCTGTCCAATGGTTGATCGTAGTGTGCTGCCTGAAACAGCAGAATCTTTTGGTTTGTTGACTTTTGGGGAGTGCAACGAGGGAAAGTGGTTTCTTGCAGAATTCTGTTTAATCTTGTGTGTTTTAGTATGTGACTGCAGTGTCCTGTCTCATGCTCCCAAACTCCCCTGTTAATGGTACTGCCAGATAATACAGTGGTCAATCATATTGTGTGCTAACTATCTTGTCAGTGCATTGTAACCAGATGACCTAATGAAGGTGATATGGTGGCTCAGTGGCTAGCACAAGGTCAGGAACCCAGGTTCGATTCCAGCGTCGAGTGACTATCTGTGTGCAGTTTGCCCATTCTCTCCTTGTCTGCGTTAGACATTAGCATTCAGGAGTGGAGCAGTTAGAACACAATGAAGAGTGAAAGATCCATCATGTGATCCTGTCTGGCAACACCCCACACATGCCCAGGTTTGTTTAATGTACCTTTCTGTTTCAGGTGGGCCACATCCGTGCAGAGCGAGACATCCTTGTGGAAGCTGATAGTCAGTGGGTGGTGAAAATGTTCTACAGCTTTCAAGACAAACTCAACCTGTACCTGATTATGGAGTTCCTCCCGGGAGGTATGTGCTGGCTCTGTGTAATCTCAGGCTTGCTGTATGAGGTGTATTTACTTCAATCTGATAACGGTTTAGCTGCTTCCAGGGACAGGAGTAATTGTTGAAGCTCTCCATGTGTTAATTCTGTCATTTCCACCTTGGCTTCAAACTCTAAACTCACACGGTGGCTCAGTGGTTAGCACAGCAGCCTCACAGGACCTGGGGCCTGGGTTCGATTCCAGCCTCGGGCAACTGTCTGTGTGGAGTTTGCACATTCTCTCCGTGTCTGCGTGGGTTTCCTCCCACAGTCCAAAAGTGTGCAGGTTAGGTGAATTGGCCATGCTCAAATTGCCCATAGTGATAGGTGCATTAGTCGGATGGAAATGAGTCTGCGTGGATTACTCTTCGGAGGGTCGGTGTGGACGTGTTGGACCGAAGGGTCTGTTTCTACACTGTAAGTAATCTAATCTCAGTTTTGAAATTTTCACTTGACCTCTGGCCACCTCCACTGTTTGGGTGATGTATATGCTTTCCACTCTCCTTTGTGTGGGCAAGTGTTTTTTTTCTTTATTCATTCATGGAATGAGGCCATTGCTGGGTAGGCCAGCATTTATTGCCCATCCCTAATTGCCTAGGGGCAGTTAAGAGTCAGCCACATTGCTGTGAGTCTGGAGTCACATGTAGGCCAGACCAGGTAAGGATGGCAGTTTCCTTCCCTGAAGGACATTAGTGAACCAGATGGAGTTTTCCACCAATCGACGATGGGTTCATGGTTGTTAGACTCTTTAATTCCAGAATTTTGTTGAATTCAAATTTCACCACCAGCCTTGGCAGGATTCAAACCCGGGTCCCCAGAACATGACCTTGGGTCTCTGGGTTAACAGTCCAGCAATTATACGGCTAGGCCATCACCTCTCCCTGCTTTCTGACATCGCCCCTGAAATGGCCATCTCAAACTGGGAGCTTGTATGTCCCTGTACTGGGCTGTCCCACCAGACGAAATTATTTTTCTCTATTTTACCCCTTTAATCATCTGAAGCCCCTTAACCAGATCACCACTTGATCTCCTGTGCTCAGGGCAAATTGAGCATAGCTGATCCATCATATTCGTGGAGTTTAAGATTTGTAGCAACCTCTAACCAGTTTCATTTTACACTGAATGAGCAGCACATGCAGGGGATACATTTTTCATTTGCTGACCTAGGAAGCGTTATCAGTATGTGACCCCTTCTTTCAGAACATCTCGGATTTATATTATTTGAGTTGACTTGAAGTGGGAGGGTCAGGTGGGCCGTTTGCTAAAGAAAACCGAACAAACTGATGACCATTCAGCTTCCTTATTCTATTGAGGCTTCATCTGTGACTTGTCAATTTACCCTGACTACATCTGGCCCTAGGTCTCTGTGTGGCACTGACTCCTGACTTCCCACACACCAGCTGCCCAGATGGAATGAACACAGAGTTGATATTGATCTCAGTTGTATGAGTTCAATATCAGAAAGTCTGTCAACAAACCGAGTTAACATCGCCATGAAGTGTGAGGAAAAGGCCTTGTGCCATTCACTCCATTTCATGGCTCCTCGTCACCAGAACCATCAAACCAGCTTAGAGATTCAACTCCATTCATCCCCACAAGATGTAGATGGGTGGGTGGCCCATTGTTTACATGGCTTAGGACCTTGCTAAAATATCTAGCTGATGAAATTCCTACGTAATTACATGCCTGTAATGTAGATTTGAATGTTATTGTCATGTGTACTCGAGTCTCTGAGGTCAGTGAAAAGTATACACAGTCCCGTCCTCCAGTGCCATCTCAGAATACGAATGATAGGCTAAAAAAACAAGAAGCAGAAATAAAAGCAACAGCCGAAAGAAAAGGAAAGTCCTCGCCACCAGAAAAATGCAGCCCGCTCCCCGTTCTGTAAACACTTTGGTACCCCCATTCTCCACATACTGCCACAGCTGGGATGCTATTGCCTCTGCCGTCAGGTACCCGGGCTCAGCCATGAGCTGGAACCACGCTGCCACCATGTCACCATTCTTTGGCACCATCTGGCCTCTGCTAACATTATCACTGCCATGAGTCTGTGTGCCTCCTTGGTCTGCCAGTATAGGGATGATGCTCTGAGATTTTGATACAATTTTATTTCATTCATTAAATTTCATTAATATCCTACCACAGCGTCTGTTGCTGTCTACTGAAATTGTCTCTTTGTTGCTATATGATTTTTCCCACAATTTTATATTTTTAATTTACCTCGGTCAGTTTGATGTCAGTCACACTGCAATTTGGCCCTTGGGCTGCGACAGTGTTTCTTGTTAGCAATAACATTATTATTATCGTGTCTCTGAGCACAATTCTCTTTTGCTCATACTGACTTACATGTTGCATCTGCTGTGTGCATTTCCCAAACCTAATGGTATAGACCTGGCTCCTTTCCGGGAGGGTAGAAAGTGAGGTCTGCAGATGCTGGAGATCAGAGCTGAAAATGTGTTGCTGGTTAAAGCACAGCAGGTCAGGCAGCATCCAAGGAACAGGAAATTCGACGTTTCGGGCCAGAGCCCTTCATCAGGAATGAGGCCTCATTCCTGATAGAGGGCTCTGGCCTGAAACGTCGAATTTCCTGTTCCTTGGATGCTGCCTGACCTGCTGTGCTTTAACCAGCAACACATTTTCAGCTCCTTTCCAGGAGGGTCAAGCTGTGGATCACCGTTATTTAGAGTCTGCTCCAGACATCTTGTGGGTAAATGATGCTTCATATCTGGACACAGAGTGAGTAAATGATGGGGAAATAAATAGAAACACTAATCAGGTGTCCACTTACTCCCAAATGGGTTGTCTTCCTGCACTAGCCTGCTGTACTCTGAGATATGCCCTTTCCCATTTTCACTGTCGAGTTTCTGGCTTGATGTAGATGGGTGCTGTCCAAGTGGTTGACCAGTTACCTGACCCTTTCTGTGATCCCTGGACTCCAATGGGTTGTTGAATGGACTGTCTCTGTTCACAGGGGATATGATGACGCTGCTGATGAAAAAGGACACACTGAGTGAAGAGGAAACTCAGTTCTACATTGCAGAGACAGTACTGGCCATCGACTCCATCCACCAGATGGGCTTCATCCACAGGGACATCAAACCAGACAATCTCCTGCTGGACAGCAAGGTACCGAATAGAGCTCCTGGGTTTTTACTGAATGATGAATTCTAGTCTGTAGGTGTTTATTATTTTTTTTGTTTATATCCGTTCACAAATTGCATCTCTTGAACTGACTCCAGATAGTCCTCCTTTAATGCCGTAGTTGCGTTCCTGTGTGACGCTGTGATATAGAAAATCATGTAATGGGAAAAATTAGGGGTGAACCACCAAAACTACCAGTAAAACTTGAAACAAAAGTAGTAGTTAGCCTAACACAAAACGATAGCACAGTCTAAGTAAATTTTGACCTGTTGTATGGTACTCAGCTGATTACTCATGATTGGCAACTGTACCTGCTGCACTACAGACTAACCAGTCTTCTGATCCCATCCTGTGAAAACACTGCACAAGTCAGATCCCAGAATGAATGACTGATCAAGGGCTGAACCTTAATTTTTTCTTTCGCTTAAGTGTCAGTTTTGTCAAGTTTTTCAGAGGGTTTCACATCATGATGTTTGGGAACATCTGTCACTTTATTTTACAAAACCCACCTGTTTATCAGGCTTTATTCCTGATGAAGGGCTTTTGCCCGAAACGTCGATTTCGCTGCTCGTTGGATGCTGCCTGAACTGCTGTGCTCGTCCAGCACCACTGATCCAGAATCTGGTTTCCAGCATCTGCAGTCATTGTTTTTATCTCGTTGATTTTAACCCTACTGCGAATCCTCTTGCGAGGATGCCTGCCTTGAAGAAGTTTTCCTCCTCTCTCTACAAGAATCTCAGGGAGTCCCTCTCCCACTGCAACTCTATGCTACTTTCCCCCACCCCTACCTTATCTCTCCACGCTTTCAGGCTCACTGCCTTTATTCCTGATGAAGGGCTTTTGCCTGAAACGTCGATTTCGCTGCTCGCTGGATGCTGCCTGAACTGCTGTGCTCTTCCAGCACCACTGATCCAGAATCTGGTTTCCAGCATCTGCAGTCATTGTTTTTACCACCTGGTTTATTGCCTGCATCACTTTACAGTGCCCCCTCTCACATTCTAGCCCCATCATACCATGTACCATGTGCCATTTGCAAAGCAACTCACCACTTCCTGGAAATCCCAGAATTGACCAACACCCATGGTGCACCACCATCTGTAAGAAGATATTGTGCACTCAGACAAGAGCTGTCAGCCCAGAGCTGCCCTGCATGGTTCCTGATGTTTTCTGCCAAGTCCAGGGCCAATGCAAAATCGATGCCTTTCTTTGTGGGCAGGGTTAAAAATCACACAACACCAGGTTAAAGTCCAACAGGTTTAATTGGAAGCACACTAGCTTTCGGAGCGACGCTCCTTCCTCAGGTGATAGTGGAGGGCTCAATCCTAACACAGAATTTATAGCAAAAATTTACAGAGTAATGTAACTGAAATTATACATTATCTGTTAGAATACAGTGATAGTTTCACTTCTTTCATGTGTAAATCACAAAACCCTTTTTTTAATGTTGCATTCTCGGGTTAGCTGTTAACAATGGTGATAGCTAGACAATATGTTGAAGGTGTTAGCCCCCTGTGTTCTCTGTCTATGACCTAATGTTTAGATTGATTCTAATCTAAAAAGTGAGATAACAAGAGTTTTACATAAATCCATGTAGTTTTTGAGCTCAGAGTTCTACATGAATGTATGCAGTTTTTGAGCAAAGTACAATGTAACTCTGCAAGTACAAATTCACCCACAAAATATATGTGTGCATGTGGGTCTTTGTCTGTGTGTGTCTGTCTGTCTTGGTTGGGGGTTGTGTGTGTGTGTAGTGAGTGCAGAGTGTCTTAAGTCATTGAGGGTGTGCATGTGGGAGTGTGTGTCTATAAGGATGTGTGTGGGTGTCTGTGTGTGTGTCTGTGTGTACCTGTGTCCATGTATATGTGAGAGTGTGTGTGTGTGTGTATAGTGCAATGGTGGTCACCTGTAATGTGACATGAACCCAAGGTCCCGGTTGAGGCTCTCCCTATGGGTACCGAACTTAGCTATCAGCCTCTGCTCGGCTATGGGCAGGGACATTGACATGGAGATGCTGCTGGTGGGGATGGGGTGATGCAGAGGCTGGATGTCCTTTTTTCCCAGACCAACAGAGGACGCCATTCTACAGGAACCACGCCAACTTGGACTAGGGTTACCATCCAGGCCAGTTCAGTCTCAACCACCTGAAGGAATGTACAGAGTGTAGGAAGAAGATCGATGCCCTTCTCCACTCTGCAGTGAAAATGCCACCATCTATTCTTTGATATCTCTCACTCACTGTATCCTCTCTGCTACTGTACCCATCATTTCCTGCAACATCTTTCCCACTCACACTCATCCTCGCTAGCACCTGACCCTGACTAACCCTGAATCTCTTCTGCACAGCCCACTCACTGCCTCAGGACATCTCCCCACACGCAGCAAAGGTAATGCTGTGCCACCCGCCTTTCTCACTCCCACCTGCTATGTGCAGAGTTTCCTGGGTCTGCACTCTGAGCAGCTGACTGACCATGGCCTCACCCCGGTACTGGTATTTTTGTTGCGATTGGTTACGATAGTGATTAATCGCTGAAACAGATTCACGTGAGTCTGCAGATATTCTTTAACTCTAAACATATTTTTAAACAAAAGGGGGGAGCAAAGCTCTTAATATAAACAACAGTCAAGTTGCTGCTCAACACGGTCCTTTTACTGTCAGTCAATTCCAGTGAAATTTCACTCTCCTCTCAACTCCTTAGGTTTAGAAATTAACAGATTGCTCCCAGCTTCTTGTCCTCAGGCCGTAGGGACATTTCAAAGATACTTTTCCAAGTCCACTAGCACAAACCTTTCACAAAACTCTTCACGAGAAAGCATATGAGCTGACTCAGAGACACACCACTATAAATGCCGGAGGAATCAGCACAGAAGCGCTTCCCAGGAGGCTCCCAAGCACTGAGGATGTCACCTAGAAAGGGGACGAAATGTTTGCAATAAAAACTCCCAGCTCGGCGAACAGAACCACAACAATGAGCTGACTGATCATGTGATGCCGACACGGCGTCCAATCATCCTAGTGCTGGGGATGAGAATCATGTAAAGGTCAATGGGAGTTCGCTTTATTAAAAAGAAAGTACAGCAATTCACAAATAGTGTTTAATAAACGTGTGTTATAGGAAAACTACCTCTACTGGAGTTTGGCAGTGTAATGGTTGCAGAAAATCTGGTTTGCAGGATTGTACCTTCTCAAATCTGCGACTATAGTCTCCGGGAACTTCTGAGTTTGTTTTCTGAGCTTCCCCCATCTGACTGCAGTCTTTGCTCAGTTTGACACTCCATCCTTGCTGACGTGCTGCAGTAGCTGTACAAAATCTCATCAATCTCTCGGCCTGTGGGATCTGGGACTCGTCTGTAACAATGTAGCAGTGTAGGAATGGGGTGTTGGCCATTCAGCCCCTCCAGTCTTCTCCTGCGATCAGTAAGGCAATGGCAGGTCTGATTGTTGCCTTCTCTCCCCTTCCCTGTGCTCCATAACCTTTGACTCTTTGTCAATCAAAAATCTACCTGACTTAGCCTTGGAAAAAACTGTAAAGACCCAGCCTCCTGTACCTTTTGGGGAAAAGATTTCTGCCCTCGGATGACTGAGTTTACCTTGTATTTTCTAGGGTCACGTTAAACTGTCAGACTTTGGCTTGTGCACGGGACTGAAGAAGGCTCATAGAACAGAATTCTACCGCAACCTCAGTCACAGTTTGCCCAGTGATTTCAGTAAGTAGCTGGTTTGGTTAACAGGTTAATGTATGGAATCAGTGTGGTTAATAGGTTAACGGGTGGAATCACTGTGGTTAACAGGTTAAACTATGGAATTGACCACCTGGATAGTTACATTTTCCCTAGTATGGCTCGAATACCATTTAATTCCTTCAGCCCTATTTAGCTGGAGATTTACAAAGGCAGTACCCGGTATTGGGCATCAGAGGACACTGACTGCATCCATCTTACTGTGGCCTTTTCATTCACTCATGGGACCTGTGTGTCGCTGACTGGCCAGCACTTATTGCCTGTCCTCAGCTGCCATTGAACTGAGTGGCTTGCTTGTGCCATTTCAGAGAGAAGATTAGATTACTTACAGTGTGGAAACAGGCCCTTCGGCCCAACAAGTCCACACCGACCCTCCGAAGCGCAACCCACCCATTCCCCTACATGTACCCCTTACCTAACACTATGGACAATTTAGCATGGCCAATTCACCTGACCCGCACATCTTTGGACAGTGGGCGGAAACCGGAGCACCCGGAGGAAACCCACGCAGACACGGGGAGAACGTGCAAACTCCACACAGTCAGTCGCCTGAGTCAGGAACCAGGTCTCTGGCGCTGTGAGGCAGCAGTGCTAACCACTGTGCCACCGTGCCGCCCACAAAAGTTGAGAGTCGGTCACGTTGCTGAGAGTATGGAGGCACATGTAGGCCAGACAAGGTGAGGATGGCAGATTTCCTTGCCCTGATGAATATCCGCAATTGTGGATTTTTGTGGAATGGAAGAGATGCAAAAACGTGGTGACACCCCCTTTTCGTGCACTGGGTCCTATTGGATGGACCCTTCTTATAGTTGGGAATTTACTGATTCACATCTTCAGTGTAAATCCTCAGTAACAGGAGAGATGTTATAAAGTTACAGACTGAGCAGACATTTATATTTGGCTGTTCATTAAGATCATGGCTGATCTGTTTATACACTGAATTCTACATTCTGATGATAACCCTTGATTCCCCTGCTAATCTATCTCTGTCTTAAAAGTGTTCAATAATCTCACACCTTCTGAGATAGAGTGTTCCACAGTTGCACCACCCTCTGAGTGAAAGCAAATATTCTTCATCCTTGCCCTAATAGGGAGACTCCTAATTTTCAAACAGTGACCCCCTCGCCCACAAAGGGAAGCCTCCTATCCACCTGTCAAGACCATTCAGGATCACGTAAACTTAAATCAAATTCCCACCCACTGTTCCAAACTCAGGTGAACACAAGCCCAGCCCGACCAAGTTCTTCTCATAAGATAGCACGGTCATTCCAGGTGTCTGCCTAGTAAACCTCCTCTGGGCCATCTCCAACACATTTACACCATTCCTGAAATAGGGAAGCCAACACTGCACTCAGTATGTGGCCGCAGCAACACTGTTTACAACTCGAATGCAACATCCTTCCTTTTACGTTCAATTCTTCTTGTAATAACGGATAGCCGCCTTAATCATTTTTTGTACTAACTTTGTGACTCATGCACTAGAATCCCTTTGGACCTCTGCACTTCAGAATTCTGCAGTCATTCTCCATTTAAACAATACTCAACATTGGTATTCTTGGTTGTTGGAGTGCGAAAGCTTTGACGTAGAGTGATTGGCAGAGACCACTGCAAATTTGAAAACTGGAATGAATATTTGCCATGTAACTAGTTCCATGACGGTGAACAAGGAGTGTACATTCAGTGAAGGATTGGCAATCAGGATTAACACCCAAGGTGGAGTTTTGCAAAAAGCCATTATTTGAATTGTGGTATGGAACAGTGTGGCTACCAGAGAGGGATGTTAGCTGCTTTTGTGGGACTTTGTGTTTGAGGAGGAAGGTGGGTAGGGTTATACAAAAGAGAAAATAGTTAAGGATTTGTTTTTCTCCCATTGCCCCTCCTGGGATTCTCAGTGGCCATGGCTTTGCAGGTGTCAGCAAATACCCCAGGAGCTATTTATTGCATTATGGGCTGATCCAGCACAGGAGAACATTCTGCCCATCCTCCCTGTGCTGGCTGCTTGGAAGATTGACCGATTAAATCATGCTTCTCATTACTAAACCAAGCTGGATATTGTGATCAGTTTTAGAACCCTGATCCAAATAAAGATAAACTGGCATTGGCAGCAGACCAGAGAAGGTTTGTCGCAGGTATGAGGGGACTGTCATGTGAGGAGAGGTTGGGCTTGTACTCATTGGAGTTTAGAAGAATGGGAGGTGACCTTATTGAAGCACACAAGATTCTGAGGTAACCTTAACAGGATCGATGGGAGAGTTCAGAACCAGAGGGCAAAATCTCAGTGGGAGGTAGCACATTTCATGCAGCATTCTGAGTGTAGTGAATCTGTGGAATTCTTTACTACGGAGGGGTCTAGAGGATGGGATGTTAGGTCTATTCAAGGCTGCTTTAGACAGATTTTTAATCAGTAAGGGGAATCGAGCGTAAGAGGAAAATACAGGAAAGTGGAGTTGAGGATTATCAGATCAGCCATGATCTCGCTGAATAATGTTCAGACTCAACAGACCGAATGGCCTACATTTGCTGCTGTGAATGGTTTACCGGACCTTTTCCCACCTTTTGTACAACAAGAGAAAGGTTGATCCTGGGTGAGTCAGTTGGGGAATGTTGGCAGTCTGACCTTTAATGCGCGCTCTCTCTCGCTGTCCAGTTTGAATCCCTGGATAGGGAATGAACAGTATGGACCCTGCCTGATTGTCCCTTTCCCGGATCCCGAGTGCAGCTCCTGGTGCCCATCTAGAACAGAGTTAAACAGGAATAGGGGCTAGCTCCAAGTACTTCACACGTCAGTCTGGTAATGCTGTACCTTGTGAAATGGTAATGACCCTACCTCTAGTCCAGGAGGCCTGAGTTCAAGTCTCAACACCTGCAGAGGTGTGGAAAAACATTCCTGAAAAGATTTACTCGAAAAGCAGGTTTAATAGGAATGGAAGCCAGGAGCTTGTACTCTGTCTGATATCAGAGCAACATCAGCTTGATGTGCCATGTCTTTAAGCTGTGCTACTGAGGGAGTAAATGCTGCCTTAATGCTTGTGATCAGCTAATGTGTGTTCTAAACTATCCCCTCTCTTAGCTTTCCAGAACATGAACTCAAAGCGAAAAGCGGAAACCTGGAAGAGGAACCGCCGGCAGCTGGTGAGTGCAGGCAGTTGCTTGGGGGACTTGGAGCCTGGGGAAGAGGAGGGGAACGTGACCCCAGACTCGTGCATTACGGTTGAGGGCTGACACTTCACCCACAGAGTGTACTCCTGACGGGCTGGGTTCAGGCCCTCTTCAGTGAGGTGAATAAGAGAGTCCCAAGTCATGCTGTCACATCGGATTAAAACATCCGGGATTAATGCGCAACTGCCTGTTCACCCCCCTCAGGTTGCCAGCTAGTTAATCCTACCTTGCCGTGGCATATCCCAGGTTGAACACTGAATTCTAGTTGCAGTTGTGGTCTGAATCAGCAGGAGTCCACAGGTTCTATTAAACACCCAGTGTGGCCTCAAGGTCATGTTTTGGAGTTTCCCAAATAAAATGCTTATTGTTAGAGCCACTTTGTGAGTGTTTTAACCTTTTCAAATGTAAAGTACCTTGATAGTGATGTGTATGTGCTCCAGCATCAGTGAGTTGGGAGTGCTGACTGAATAGCAGATGTGCTTGCTGTAGTATTTTGTCTCCGTCCTGTGGGCGTGCTATCGTTCATTTAGTCCACAAGCTGGCATCTCTGAATTAACTGGCTCTTGTGCCCGGTTTATAACATTGCTGGATCTTTCACCTAACAACTTAGGCAGCCTCAATGGGTTGTTGTTCCAAGACGTAGCAAATGTGCGTGACACTAGCTATATATTTTTACTTTTCTGTATTTTTTACTGTGGACTGAAATGGGAAGAAAATTGTTTTAAAAACCAAGAATTGCTGCACTCTTTTTTTTTACAAAAAGCAAGTCACCTAACGCTTACTGGAAGTACAATTTTAACCAACTGCTTGTTCAAGCAGTAGTGCGACTCCAGTCTCCGGAGCCAGGAGGGAGCTCTGTACCAATGGAGCTTTGTCTGGCAGCAAGCAGCTGATTGGTCTGTCACCCGTGGATCATTTATTGACGACAAAGTTTATAATTCCAGCCTGTCATACTTGATAGCCTTGTGTGCCCCAAACGTGTGAAACTCAGACTGTGTTACCTGGCAGCTGGGAGACCCAGAGCTAAGGATTGCTTTCAGTTCAGATCCCAATGCATGGATTGTTGTGTTTCTCTCATCCTACCTTCAGGCCTTCTCCACTGTGGGCACCCCAGATTACATCGCACCAGAAGTCTTCATGCAGACCGGTTACAACAAACTCTGCGACTGGTGGTCACTTGGAGTCATCATGTACGAGATGCTGATTGGTAAGGTTGCTCTGGTCTACGATGCATAACTGATCGGTCCGACACAGGAAGAGAACTTCATTCCTCCTTTTGTTGCTTTTTTCCATCCTTGAGAAATGGCTGCACAGTGAGAGCATTATAATCAACCAGTCTTGCATGTCAGTTTGAGAACCAGAGGGTATTGCTAGCAGCACTGTGTGTGGTGTGGGGGATTTACTGGAAAGACAGTGTTGTTTTGTCTGTGGTGTAGCTTCATGAAGGAATTTGTGTTTGCAATTACCATATGGTGTGTAACTGCATGGTAATGTGAGTGTGTGTAATCTAGCCATACGGTGACTGGTGTGTGAGGTGCATATGTATTGCAGCCTTCTTTTGAAACCGTTCAGCTGCCAAATCAAACGTTTTGTTGCCCTGCCCAGTGACTGCTGACCCGGTTGCTTCAGGAGATTGATGCTGAATGGGTCCCTCCAGTCTGAGGGGAGATGTAACTGAGGGCCAGTTGAGGGAGGCACGTGTGACCACTGTTTCATATCCCAGAGGCTGGATGCTGGCCCTGAAGCTGCTTCACCTCGCTAACCCAGCCCTGCCTTAAATCCTGCTAATTGTTTGTTTTCAGGCTACCCACCTTTCTGCTCAGAGACCCCCCAGGAGACGTATAAGAAAGTGATGAACTGGAGGGAGACCCTGACATTCCCACCAGAGGTTCCCATTTCAGAGAAAGCCAAGGATTTAATTCTCAGGTAAAGATGACCGGAAATAACACTGAGGCTTTGACTGTACACCTTCTTCTGAGGAAGATTTACTCTGTATCTAACACCATGCTGTTCCTATCCTGGGAGTATTTGATGGAGACCTGTCTGATTATTGAGAATATAGAGTCATAGAGATGTACAGCACGGAAACAGACCCTTCGGTCCAACCTGTCCATGCCAACCAGATGTCCCAGCCCAATCTAACCCCGCTTGCCAGCACCCGGCCCATATCCCTCCAAACCCTTCCTATAGTCATCCAAATGCCTTGTAAATGTTTCAATTGTACCAGCCTCCCCCCTTCCTCTGGCAGCTCATTCCATACACACATCACCCTCTGAGTGAAAAATTTCCTCCTTAGGTCTCATTTATATCTTTCCCCTCTCACCCTAAACCTATGCCCTCTAGTTCTGGACTCCCCCTACCCCAGGGAAAAGATTTTGTCTATTTATCCTATCCATGCCCCTCATGATTTTATAAATCTCTATAAGGTCACCCCTCAGCCTCTGACGCTCCAGGGAAAACAGCCCCAGCCTGTTCAGCCTCTCCCTGTAGCTCAGATCCTCCAACCCTGGCAACATTCTTGTAAATCTTTTCTAAACCCTTTCAAGTTTCACAACATCTTTCTGATAGGAAGGAAACCAAAATTGCACACGATATTCCAAAAGTGGCCTAACCAATGTCCTGTACAGCCACAACATGACCTCCCAACTCCTGTACTCAATACTCTGACCAATAAGGGAAAGCATACCAAATGCCTTCTTCACTATCCTATCTACCTCTGACTCCACTTTCAAGGAGCTATGAAACTGCACTCCAAGGTCTCTCTGTTCAGCAACACTCCCTAGGAATATCTAAAGTTACCACGTGCTGTAGCAAAAAGCTATGACCTGTTTATTATCTTGTGCTCCAACATGCATGAATTGTTCAAGGTTTGTGAGAAGATTTGTAGCTCGGGTGCTCGTTGTTGTGGTTCTGTTTGCCGAGCTGGGTGTTTGTGTTGCAGACGTTTCGTCCCCTGTCTAGGTGACATCCCCGGTGTTTAGGAGCCTCCTGTGAAGCGCTTCTGTGATGTTTCCTCCGGCATTTCACAGGAGGCTCCCAAACACTGAGGATGTCACCTAGACAGGGGACGAAACATCTGCAATACAAATTCCCGGCTCGGCGAGCAGAACCACAATAACGTGCATGAATTGCCTATGTATGCTGCCAGTTCCCTCTTGTTGAGTTGGTGTTTTTTCTCCCATTATGTGCACCTCTGCTGTCACCCTGCACAGACAGGGTTTTTTTTTAAGATTAGATTACATACAGTGTGGAAACAGGCCTTTCGGCCCATCAAGTCCACATTGACCCGCCGAAGCGCGACCCGCCTCTACATTTACCCCTTCACCTAACACATTTGGCATGGCCAAATTACCTAACCTGCACGTTTTTGGACTGTGGGAGGAAACCGGAGCACCCGGAGGAAACCCACGCAGACATGGGGAGAATGTGCAAACTCCACACAGTCAGTCGCCTGAGTCGGGAATTGAACCCGGGTCTCTGGCGCTGTGAGGCAGCAGTGCTAACCACTGTGCCACCTTGCTGCCCATTCTCATGAAGCCAGTACCAAAGCTTGATGCTGCTGTAGTTTGTCACAGGGTCTCTGGGTTTACCTGGGGTAGGTTCAACAGTCCTAATCAATGCTCTTGACCCCTGCTGGACAATGTGCGCGATGTCAGGTGAGCATGGGGTAGACTGGCCATTATGACTCTTGTAGTGCAATAGCCCTTGTATTGATTCCTGTGAGGAATAGTCATTAGTGAGATGTGGCTCGGAGGCTGTTGCCTTATGGGTCTGAACTGATCTTTGCCTGTCTACACTCTGTCCCCAGCGGTGATTTTGCCCTGGCTTAGGGAGTGTAGAAAAACCGAAAATGCTGGAGAAACTCAGCAGGTCTGGCAGCATCTGTGGAGAGAAAGCAGAATTAATGTTTCAGATCCATTCACCTTTCTTCAGGATTGATTGTAGCTAGGGAAAAGTGGGGTATATGTTTCAGACTGGGTCGGAATGTGGGATAACTGAGTGAGAGGATGGAAGTGGAGCCCAGAGAGAGAACAGCAATGGGGCAAAGAAAGGAATAAGTAATGAGCTGCCAGTGGGGCCGATGGAGCTGCCAGTGGGGCCGATGAAGTGAGAATAGGTTGTGTGTGGTAGCAGTCCATGTGATAAGAAGGCCTGGTGGGTGGAGATTGGGGTAAGGACATGGGAGAAGGTGCTCAGGCCCTAAAATGTTTGATGCAAAGTTGAACCCAGAAGGCGATGAGTTCCCAAGCAGAAAATGGGGTGCTATTCTCCTAGCTTGTGCTGAGCTTGGCTGGAGCATTGCAGTAAGTCTGAGACAGAGGTGTTAGTTAGGGAATGTGATGGTATGTTGAGGTAGTAGGCACCTGGAAGCTCAGAGATTTTTTTTCACAGGTACAGCACAGGTATTTTACAAAACGGTTGCCCAGTCTGCGTTTCAGCTCCTCAGTGCAGAGGAGACCACATTGTGAGCAGTTTGATGTGGGTGTTTTACATGTCCCCCTCTGACCTGTGATCTTTTTAGGTTCTGTTGTGAGTCGGAGACCAGAATTGGGGCCAATGGAGTGGAAGATGTGAAGAGCAACTTCTTCTTTGAAGGTGTCGACTGGGAGCACATCAGGTGGGAGAGTGTTTAACTTGTGCAAGCCCAGCTCCAGAACTCTGACTCGCTTTCCTGGAGAGACTGTCTTGTTTCTGACTTCACCACCACTGTCAACTTTCAATTTGCAGAAGCATTTGGCTCCCTTGTAGTGCACTCACTGCTCCTTTATACCTCCACCACAGGCTGCTGGGGTGCGGGGAATGACCTGGTCCCTGCGGGCTGCCGGGGTGCAGGGTACACACTGGTCCCTGCAGGCTGCTGGGGTGCAGGAAACGCCCTGATCCCTGCGGGCTGCTGGGGTGCGGTGAGCACCCTGGTCCCTGCGGGCTGCTGGGGTGTGGGGAACACCCTGATCCCTGAGGGCTGCTGGGGTGCAGGGTACTCCCTGATCCCTACAGGCTGCTGGGGTGCGGTGAGCACCCTGGTCCCTGCGGGCTGCTGGGGTGCAGGGTA